>NW_026606834.1:1390000-1492500 GCF_029890125.1 Rhinichthys klamathensis goyatoka
CTCCCCTTTGGCTTTTAGGTTTCGGGAAGAGAAAAAATGCCACCCCACCGTCCAAACTTTTAGAATACCGGGTATCAGATTTGCACAATCCATACGCACAACGCGTCGGCATGTTTCCCTCGCTCGAAAGCTTGACAGACCTCCCGCGCCTAGTTATGGTTGCTAAGCCACGATTGGCCAGTGGCGGTTTTCGGGCGTGGCTTAGCGAAGGGTCAATTGCGGCCCGCCAACCATCTCCATCCGGCCCGAGGGCACCCTAACCTCCCTCCTCCTCTTTTCTGGTGGTGCGGCTAAATTTGGTTAGATATGCGCGTGGCCGCAGTGGCGCCTGCAGCTGGACGGTTATACGCACTGTGTGTGTACCATGAGCGCTCCGACTGACCTGAGAGAAACGTTTTCGGTCCGAATATTTCAGCAGTTATTATGTGTGTCCCGTATTTCTGTCGACTGAACCAGCGATATTAATCATTCGTTGGTTCGATTATTTCCTTTCCATGAATTGGCCAAACGCGCTTGCATAACGGTCTGAAACGATTCGGATTCGTTCAGATCGTTTTGTCACTGAATCATCTGAAGCGGTTTCTCGGTCAGTGACAACAAATAGAGAACAAATAGCACTGGTTTCAGTTGTTTCACTAGTTTACTTTGAACTAGGCAGCACGGCCCAGTGGACTGGAACGCAAGCTTAAAGTCCCCATGAATTCAAAATTGACCATACTTACTTTGTTTGCCTAAATTGATCGTTTTGTGGTGAACAATTCATCCATGCAAGTCAATCCACACAAAAATTTTTTTGGCTTTGTAATCTTTAGGGTGTATTCACACCTGCCTTGTTTGGTTCGATTGAATCGAACTCTAGTTCGTTTCCCCCTTTGGTGCGGACCTTTTGGGCAGGTGTGAATACAGCAATCGAACTCTGGTGCGGACCAAACAACCGAACCGAGACCCAGCTGAAGAGGTGGTCTCGGTACGCTTCCAAACGAACTCTGGTACGGTTCGTTTACGGTGTGAACATGAACCGACCCAATTGCAGGAAAGCACTGCGGCTTTGAGTTAACAGGCTTCCGTAGTCGGAGATTTTGGCATAATGGTTTGTGTTATTGTTGTTCAAGTGCGAAAGAGAATTCCATTCCGGCGCGCTGTCTGGCCACAGCCACATACTTTCTGCGCGTCGTGTGTGTGCATCATTGGAATGGAATGAATGAATGAGTGTGTGCATCAGGACATTCACATACAGAGCGTTCTCTTCAGTCTAATCGCGCATAGATGCAAAACAAGCTTTTGCAGTTCATATAATGTAACGATAGTTACAATACAAGGATGACGCTGCATTAAACTGGACAAACTTAATCGCAAGCGTTAACATTGACAGCACTCGTTAGCAGTAGCCTATATACAATAAGAATCTCATTATTTGAATGTGTGAACATAGCCCCTCTCTATGAATCAAAACTTTATACCTTATCCGTCTTCTGCGCAGTTTCTTCATATTGCGTTTGTACAAAATTAGTAAAATAACAAATATTGCAGTACGAAATATCTCCATGCTGAGCCTTTTTTGCACTTCCTGATTTCCCTACTTGAGAATCATTGTCCAATGAATGGACGACCTTAGCACACGTGTGGTTTTGTTTAAAATTTTTGGTTCACTTGCAAAAAGAGCAGTGTGAAAGCGAACCGTACCAAAAAAAAAAAAATGTATTTGGTCCGGACCAAAGCAAGTGAACTATCGGACTTTCCTGGTGTGAATACACCCTTAATCAAAATCTGAAATTTCCCCTAACCCTGACGTAGGTTTCACGGTTGGGGCGTCTTCTTAACATCTGTAACCACGCCCCTCCAACTGACAGTAGACAGGCTGAATGAAAACACCTACTTTTCTAGATCCAATCAGGTGCTAGTTGGGAAAAAAGCCACGCCCACCATTTTGCCTCATTTAGTATTCCGTTTCTCTCGGAAATACGTCACAACACTGGAGAAAAGTCGTTTGCAACTTCCGGTTCACGGGGACTTTAAAGGAGTTGCGTTTACTCCCGGTCCCGGACACTATTATTAAACAGCGTTGCGACATCCAGTGAGAAGCGTTTCAATCGGACACTCCTCTGTTACAAACCACAAATCACTCAATGATTTTAACTAGTTTTAAATCGGATGAAACAGCCTTAACATTCCCAACACTACTGATGAGGTAAATAGCAGAAACATGAACAAAGTTAGAAGACTATAAATCCCCTAATCACCACCCTTACAAACATTTACCATAAATGTAATAATTTACCATGGTTTGGGCAGAAATGGGGAATATTTATATTGAATACTATGTTATAGTCATTTATATTGCATTAGATTTATTAGGGGGGTAGAGGAATAGTTCATTGTGTGTATAGTTTTTATTTATTTATTTATTTATTTATTTAAAAGGGACAATGCATATGAATGAACATAGTTTTTAGCAATGTACATATGCCAAAATTAGCCCCCAGGCTATTTTACATTTGTAGTCCCATGTGAGGTCATCAAACATTACCCAATAACACAGCTAAACATTTATTTTAAACATGAATCGACATTTAAAAAAAAAAAAAAAAAAAAAAACGATTAACAACAACCTATACGAAATGACACAGATTGGTAAACAGGGCATCTAATATGGCATAATCATACATGACGGGCACATGCAAAATACACATACATAGTAAAGTGCTACTTAAAGTGCATTAAGTGCTATATCAAATTCTTCAAGTGCTATTAGATGCTGCAAAATGCTAGATCTAGTTTGGTATACATACATACATACACTTATAAAGTAATACAATGAACCGTATCTATTTATCTAAATTAAAACAATTATCATTAGTGGGCACATATTTGATTTGTTTTAAGCCATTCTTTAAGTTGATTCTTAAAACAGGGGAAGGTCGGGCTTTCTCTCACAGCAACCGGTAATTTGTTCCAGATCTCTGTCCCCTTAATTGATAGTACATATTGTCCGAAAGCTGTACGTCTGTGAGGCACCACGCAATCACCTCTCGTGCAGGCCCTGGTTACACTTCTGCCTCCATCCGTAGTTTTCACTTTAATGTAGTCACTTAGTGGGGTTGGGGCTAGACCATGTAAGGTCTTATATATAGCATCTATATATATAGTATATTCTTATATATATCTTATATATATATAGTATATTTTTACCTGTTTAGGCATTTTGTATACAGTGGTAGTGAGTGAGCCATGCATGGTTTTACCTATGGTTACGAAGTCTCACTGTCAGGATATTTTAATTTAAGCCTATAACAATTATTAATAAAATAATTCTTACCAATAGCTATGATATTGTATAATTCATATATTTGTACATAGCTGTAAATAAGTTATTTATTATGGTCTTATAAATCTGCATACTGTTGGGTACCACATTTCCAAGTAAATGCAATACTTTTTTTTGCTTACTTATTGATACTGTTATGTTTCAATAAATAAGCTAAACCCACCGGCCCACCTCAACTTTTCGATTTAATAATCCGGCCCTCGAATGAAGCTAATTGAATAGCCCTGCAATAGAGTAATGACGAGCTGAACAAGCTGTTCTTCCTGTTGAATAAAGTGACGTATAAATGAGTGTCCCGTCATCCTATAATCCTCCTTTCACTGTGAAGTGGAGCAGGACAGCGTCCCACCAGTCCTGGTTTCAGACTCTCATCTACAGACGACTGGTTTTGGGCAAATTTACTGCGTGATAATTGATCAATATAAGCAGCGGCACAACGGTTCTTATGCTCACTGTCTCCAAATTACGACCAGAAAGTCAAGTCAAGTCAAGTCACCTTTATTTATATAGCGCTTTTTACAATACAGATTGTATCAAAGCGCTTCACAGTGATAACATGAAAACAATATAACAAAAACAATATAACAATATAACAAAGTTTGTTTCTAAAAGAAATTGCGTCAACGTCCACCTTAAGTAAGGCAGATCAATAATATTATTGAATATTAAATGTTAAATGTCCCCAACTAAGCAAGCCAAAAGCCAAGGCAACAGTGGCAAGGAACCAAAACTCCATCAGGTGACAGAATGGAGAAAAAAACCTTGGGAGAAACCAGACTCAGTCGGGGGGCCAGTTCTCCTCTGGCCAACGGAAGAACAGTGCATGATTCGGGCACCATTACAAGTCAGATTGGATCGGAACATTTAGAGTATTTTTTGGAAGTCCAAGTATGCACGCCGGTCTTAAGACGAGTTGTTGAGGATCAGTGCCGTCCACCATAGAGAGTCCATATCGCCCGTGTTGAGTCGTCACTTCATAGGCTTTGTGATTGGAGCATCTGAAGTCTCCGTGAGAGGCTGGATACAAACTGGAGCTGACGAACGCCATTTTCTCGGGACTCGCGTCCCGAGATAACAGCAGAAAAGCAAAGGGAAAATAATTAGCGTAGCTGCTGTTCATAATGATGATTTCCATAACACAGGCGTAAAAGACAAAACATGAATACAGTGACTCTTGCGTCCCAAAATCACCCCCCTCCGTCCCCCACTCAACTCAGCCCAGCTACTGACCTCTACATCCCTCCTGCTGCTGAGACCTAACCACAATCTCACAATCTCTCCGCAACCCAACCATACGCGCCAACCCGTTGACTAAGGCTGTCGAGCCCCACTGGTGCGTGAATAGGCAGTTTCAGTGGACAACGGTTCCGTATGGCATACTACCTACCGCAACACAATATCTGCCCAACCACCCGTCATTCACGCAATATACACAGGAACGTAATGACTGCAAATACTATGCAACCTATACAGATAACCTACAGTCTCTTCAAGTTTTATAGTATTAAATGCATTTGATCTGATTCAGCAGTATAATAAAAGGTAAGCATTATGTAAATGCTTGGCTAAAAAGATGCGTCTTTAATCTAGTTTTAAACTGGGACAGCGAGTCAGAGCCTCGAACAATATCAGGAAGGCTATTCCAGAGTTTAGGAGCTAAATGTGAGAACGCAAAACAGAAATTGATAAATATTAAGTCTGCTGTTAAAAACTAATAAAGAACCAATGAAGGAGAATAGTTATTATGTGCAAACAGTGGGATACTCTGTATATTTGTGCAGTGTGCGCATGTCAAAAAATATATTCCAATTATTTGAAGCTTGTGACATATAAACACGCACATAAACCCGATCACATGTTTAGCGTTTATTAGGGGTGTAACGATACCCTCACGATTCGACACATATCACGATACTGAACTCACGATACCATATTATTGCGATACTCCAAGACATATGATAAAAGGTTAACAAAAACTGTACAGTTGATTAAAATGCTAACTTTGATATTACATTGTGTGTGTAAATGAATAGTCTTGGACTTGGTGCTGGAAACCCAAAGCACAGGACAATGTACACATACTTGCACTCTGACTAGATGTATTTAAAATAATGTGAGCCACTTTTTACTGGTAACATCAGACATTTGGCATTATCAGGACACACAAATATTCCCCATCGAATTATTATACATTATATTCAACATTATATATAGTAGTTTAATGTAGTACTGACACTAAAACTCTGAAAACTAGAATTTTTTTCTCACACTGTAATTTTTATTTTGGGTGAACTATACACGATACATATTGTCACTATCCACGATATATATTGATGCATTTTTGTATTATGATATAATGTGACACGATATATTGTTTCACCCCTAGCGTTTATGTAAACACTACGTTCGGATTCATCAATCGGAATTTTGTGCATGTAAACGTAGCCGGTGTCGTCTCGATGATTCACTCCAGTCTCTGTCTGTCTCTCTTGTTCTTTCAGTGAAACATGTGTCCAGTTCTCTCAGATCTGTATCCTTTGCTGGACTTCTGTGGACGCACGGTGGGATTTTAATGGCACATCTAAATTATAAATACACCTAATGTAATGTCCAATTTCACAGGAAACATTTTGAGTGTTTAAGCTTTCAAATGGTTACTAAAATACAGGTGAAACTCGAAAAATTTGAATATTGTGATTCGTGCATAAGTTCATTTATTTCAGTAATTCAACTTAAAAGGTGAAACTAATATATTATATAGACTCATTACATGCAAAGTGAGATATTTCAAGCCTTTATTTGTTATAATGTTGATGATTATGGCTTACAGCTTATGAAAACCCCAAATTCAAAATTAGAATATTGTGAAAAGGTTTTCATAACTGTAAGTCATAATCATCATAATGCTTGAAATATTTCACTTTGCATGTAATGAGTCTATATAATATATTAGTTTCACCTTTTAAGTTGAATTACTGAAATAAATGAACTTTTGCACCATATTCTAATTTTTCGAGTTTCACCTGTATACAATAAAAAAGTTCACATTAATAGCAAATACAAGATTCACATGTGAACAAGGCTCTCTGTGCTTAAAAAAGAAACAAAACAAGAAACTCATGACCAATCAGCTTTTGAGTCAGGCTTTCCTGTGACAATCTGAAGGAAGAAATGCTCACAAACAGCACATCTACAGAGAGGCATATATATTTTGTATATAAATACATACACATGCATGTATATATATATATTTATATATAATTTACATATAAATATAAATGTTTTGTATATAAATAAGACATTTTTTCTTAAATATGTACATGCATGTGTGTGTATTTATATATATATATATATATATACAAAATAATTATACACAGCACACAAACTTATATTATGTAAACACAAACTTATTTTGGATGTGATTAATCGTTGCACAGCCTTAGTCAAATGTGATTTCTGAGATATTCCAGATCTGTCTGTGTCTTTAACTCTGAGCTCGCACAGATCCGGTCGTGTGTATCCCCTCCAGTTTCTTCATAGGAGAGAACGGCATTCCTCTGGAGGTCATCGCAGGCAGCGTCCCGGCGGACGAGCTGAAGCGGAGGATCATCAAAGTCACCCAGGTGAATAAACACACGTCACAACGGCAAATACTGTCATGTACAAACAAAGATGATGGTGAGGAACCTGCGCACACTGAAAGACTTGAACACCGTGAAGATTTGCCTTTGTTAGTTCTGCAAAACTATAGTTTAACCATCAGATTAGTTGTATCATATAGTATACTAGCCAGTGAACAGAGTGTGACTTATAGAGGGAATGCATTGACGTCACTTTTCCGCGGGAACACACTCCCTCAGAGTGGCAGAAGAGCTGCTGAGTGACTGGATTTAACTGGGGAAACTGTGAAAAAACGAGTAAAACAAACCATTATCAGTTTAAACTAAAGGTTGGACTCGATATAGTGTTCCTTACAACTTCCCAAAGATCCAGTGGATATCGACATGCAGTCAGGAGTCGTGTTTCCTAACATTTATATGTGCTTGATTACGACGCCAGGGAAATACATAAAGCAAATTTGCATGTGGACGCTTTATATATATATACAATATAGGTCTAAATCTGGATTATCACTTATATCAATGTTGTCGTCCAGCCCTAAAACTCATATAGTTTTTTGTCTGTGTTAATTTAAAAACATCCAGTTATGCAGAATGTACAATGGTAAATATTTAATTGATGAGTTGTCAATACAATATATAACAATACAATATATAGGGTATGACTTTACCCCTAAATTCAGCATATTGACACAATGATTGCAAACTGCAAATCCAGCTTTCTCTGCCTGGATCCAGTTGTTTCTGTGAATCGCAGCGAATCCATTCGCTTCTCTGTTCTCGGCAGTCTGTAAAAATATACCTCAGATTTCTTGTCAAATCTAGTTGTTCAGTCGATCGCAAAGCTCTTTCCCGTTTCAGGTGTGTTTTGTGTGTTTTCTTGGTATTCACGCTGAAAACAAATGCTGCCGCTCTGTCTTTTTGCCACTTAGTGGGTGTAATCGCAGTAAAGCTGCTTTGAAACAATCTGTATTATAAAAAGCGCTATATAAATAAAGGTTACTCGACTTGACTGGCAGTCACTCCGGCCGACGGTGACGTCACACTGGCCCTGTTTACATTGGTATTAAGATGCGTTTTGGTCAATCGGATCACAAGTGGACGACACTAAATACAGGTGTAAAGTGTTTTGAGCTTGTCCACTTTCGACCGCTTCCAGAGGCAGTCAAAAACACATTTGACTGGATTGCTTTCATAGTGTAAACGCTCATGTGGCCGAATGTGTTCGAACAGCCACAAAAGACTCTCCGCCTACTGATGTAATGCGTAAACATCATGGGAAGTGCACTAGCCCAGAGTCCTGCACGGGTTCGGGTGACCCGCAAATTTTGCTCAAAGGGGTGAAAAATATCCAACTGTGTCGGATACGGATGCGGGTCGGACACTGGGGAAACACGGGTCTAAACACGGGTTCAAAACAGTCACGTGCAAATGTAAAAATAAATGCATATTTTTAGGAACACCTCTGGATAGTGAGGAGTTGGAAAAAAAAATAGGTGGAGGAGATTATAAAGTTGTCGACAATACTTCATCGAAACTCAAGACTTTTAGGATTCGTATACAACTGGACTTTCATTTAAAATGATCACATAGCCTACACTGTTGTTATTGTCTAATTTAAAACTGTTAAGTAGGCCTATGTGTGGTGTGAAATTGTCTGATGTGCTAGACGAAATTGCATTGTTTTGTTGTAACGTTAGCCATGTTCTGTTTAGGCCATCGGCTTTTTGACCGCTTCGGCTGTTGTCCTTGTCTTAAGGCAAGCCACCAAAGGCAATAAAAATTTGAAAAAAGTGTGTGATTGGCTAAACTGATTTTATTTCGGGTGCGGGTCGGGTCTCGGTTCTATTTTAAGCGGGTCGGGTTGCGGATTTTAATTAGTGCCGCTGTCGGAAAACGGGTCGGATGCGGTTTTAAGCACTGCGGGTACGGGGCGGGCGGGTGCGGATTTACAAAATCGGACCCGTGCAGCTCTCTGCACTAGCCAGACGGGATTTAAACTGCCGGCTGAAGACCCAAATTTGGTTTGAAGACGAAAAACATACCATCACAAAGTTCTCTCACCATTCCTGATTTCTAACACACACTCACAGCGTTTGTGATCTTGCGGCTGTCAGAGCAGAAACTAAAGCTGCTGCTCTCCGTGTGTTTTACTGTCGTCTTCGGTCGTTCTCATTTGTAAATTGCATGAGCTTATTACATCTATTAGATCAAAAGATCTGAAAAACTCATACATTCATTTACCCGGCCGTAGACCCTCCGTTTGAAGAATCAGGACAGAAGTGGTTGAAAGTGGACAAAAGAGACGGATTTAACCCTCTATTGCATGAAATATTAATTAGACATGGGAAAAAATGTTTTGCATGTTTTTATTACTTAAAATGAGCTAAATAACAGATAAATAAAAAAAAATAATAAATAAAAAAGTTTAAAGGGCAACAATGCCGTATGGCAACAATATGCAATCGTGGAAAGTAGCATAAAATCCTCATTTTAAAAAAAAAAACTCATTTTATTTAAAACAAGACTCAACAAATCCATCTCATACTTGGTGCAATGTTTAAACAAACATTTATACAGTAAAAACATTATATAATTTCAACAATTATCTGAAATGTCTGGTAATAATAACCAGGAACCTGGAACCTGTCTCACTGAAATACACTGTATTCATTCGTTTCATTTAGTCAGTCATTTTTTTGCTGTTTTATTGAATTTCATTCTCTTCATGCCTTGTGAAAGTCAACAAAGCAGTTCCTCTCTACAGTGAAGCAGAGGAAAACTGCACACTTAGAGCACTTGCTTCTCACAATGCCCTTGCATCCTGGCATTTTGCATCTGCCCTTCTCAGATGCATGCAAGGGCCAGTGGTCTGTGCGGTCTCTGCGGACAGGATCTGGCGGGACAAAGCTTTGGGGCCCTCTTTTATTTTTCCGCACCACAACAGCTTGTGAAGGTCTCCCCTTCCTCTTGTTTCTCACCTTGCTCTCCATGCACAAGCATGAGGCCACTTGGATTTTGAAGTCCAAACAGTGGGAGATGGGCAATCTCTGGCATCTTCTACTTCCCATAGAAGTAGCTTAGATGCATCTTTTATGGAGAAAATGGGATGATATGTTACAGATAACCTACAAAATAGCTTAAATCACAAAATATAAAACATTATAATGTTTTACCTTTAAAATATAAGCAAAAGTTGTAAACAGTCTCAGAGTAGTTTCATGTAAGTCAATGGGACTCCATTAGGTTGAATGCACCAGGACGTTTCCATATTTGCATGTAGTTGCCATATGGCAACAAATGTATTTTAGCATATTACAAAAAATTTATAAAATCAAAACTGAATTTAATGTTAAAAAAATAAAGTTTACTTACCCCAGATAGTGATGTCAATTTTTTATTTGATGAAAACTTTTAAAAATTCGGAATAAAAGGCTATCTTGGGGAGCCCCAGACAGTGATGTTTCCATGTCAATTTCCATGAGCAAAAAGCACTGGCAAACAGGATATCCTGGTTATGTGACCTCATAAATTGTATTTCCTTCAAAGTAAAACCCCCCTTTTCACAACTAACTGTAGAAACATAGATTTCATATCACAGCTTTTTAGAAAATTAAGATAAAGTAATTGTTGCCATATGGCAACACTATGCAATAAAGGGTTAAACACCTGGGGCCTCATTTATAAAACTGTGCGTAGAATCCTTACTAAAAGTGTACGTGCGCCCGAAAGCCAAAAATGTCGACTTATAAAACCGTGCGTACGCCAGAACCTGCGCAGAATTCACTTTATAAATCCCAGTCAGCGGAAGATTGTGCGCACATGCGTCTCCACCCCGAAATAACCATATATGGAGATTATAACGCCTAGTTTTACTATGCATATCCTCATCTGCATATCATTTGCATATGATTATTCATCCACATGATAACATGTTTAACGGTACAAGACATTAGGAAAATATGAAATACGGATGTGCCGTCACATTACATTAATAAAAATCATTTAGTACCCCATCCTTCCCTTGTTTTTTAAATAAATATAATAAAATAGTGCAAAATGCATTACAGAGAAAGTTTTTCTAAATCTTTTCCACTGGCCAAATAGTATTTTATTTTTAATTGATTTAAATTTTTAATGGAAACAGATAGACTTTGTTGTGCATTATTTGCACGAAACCATTTTCTCAGACAATCTGCTATCATGATAAGCAATTATCTATGTAGTTAACACATTAAAGGATTAGTTCACTTTTTAAAAAACTTTTGCTGATAATTTACTCACCCCCATGTCATCCAAGATGTCCATGTCTTTCTTTCTTCAGTCGAAAAGAAATGAATGTTTTTGATGAAAACATTCCAGGATTTTTCTCCATATAATGCACTTCAATGGGAGCCAAACGGTTCAAGGTCTAAATGACCGTTTCAGTTCAGCTTCAAAGGGCTTTAAACGATACCAGACGATGAATAAGGGTCTTATCTAGAGAAACGATCGGTCATTTCAAAAATAAATAAAAAAGTTAAAATTTTATAGGCACAAATGCTCGCCTTGCGAACTCTCCTGTTCGAACTCGTTCATCAAAATGAACGAATCTTTTTTCGAGTCATTGAATCGTTCATACAAATGAACGAATCTTTTTTCGAGTCAATGACTTGAAAAAAGATTCGTTCATTTTGATGAACGAGTTCGAACAGGAGAGTTCGCAAGGCGAGCATTTGAACATGCTAATTAAATAAAACATTAATTTCTTTTCGACTGAAGAAAGAAAGACATAGACATCTTGGATGACATGGGGGTGAGTAAATTATCAGCAAAAGTTTTTTAAAAAGTGAACTAATCCTTTAAAACACAGACAGCATGCCAGAGGAAAAGTGTTCAAAAGCATCGCATCCACAACAAATATTTATATTTATTGAATATAAAAATGTTGTAACTTCTCAGTAATGATTTCATGTTACTGTCCGTAATTCAGAACACAATTCCAAGAGGATGGCTCTTGGGAATCGAAATCGGCTCATGAGCCAATCATCAACATGAGCAAGGAACTCTTCACGGTCTCTGTAAACACGCTCCCTCCGTAGAGCGCCATTAGCAAGGTCTTCTAACAGCGCTAGAGCATCCATTATGATGATATGTTATATACGCACATACCTTTTTATAGCCCATTCATTACAAAAAAATAGTATTTGCACCTGGTTAAGAATGCTGATAATGATAATTCAGGTTGATGCGATTTGATTTATTGGGTGATGTAATAGGATAATTTAGAAGTTTTTCATTTTAAATAGGCTAGTTATTGCTATTTGGGCCAGTTGGTGTCGCCAAAACACATACTCTTCTAAAAGAGTGCGTACGCACGGTCAAGAGCATCCTTACGGTGGTGCGCACTTATTTACGCCAAGTTTATTTTTTATAAATCCCGATATGTGCGTGGAAAAATGCGGAAATGTGGAAAATCTCTCATATTTGATGACGTTTACGCCTGATATTAAGATGTGTTCGATCGGATCACAAGTAGACGACGGAGACACGATCTGTTTACACCTGGGGCCTGATGTATAAACGTTGCGTACGCACAAAATGGGCATAGAAATATGCGTACGCAACGTTTATACATCAGGCCCCAGGTGTAAACAGATTGTGTCTCCGTCGTCTACTTGTGATCCGATCGAACACATCTTAATATCAGGCGTAAACGTCATCAAATATGAGAGAAGTTTAAATTCAACTGTGAAGCAGCTATAAAAAGACAATAGTGTCATTATTCAGCTCAGTGTTGATTCAGATCAGATCAATGTTGCAGTGTTTGTCAATTATAAAACAAGTTGAATCAGCTATAAAGTATTAAAGGGGTGGTTGATTATGATTTCACTTTTCTAACTTTAGTTAGTGTGTAATGTTGCTGTTTGAGCATAAACAACATCTGCAAAGTTACGAAGTTCAAAGCACAGGAAGTTTTTTAAGGACTACAACAAACGGCTGGTAGGAACTACACGAGCTTCCTCCCGGGTTAGTGACATCACTAACCCTAAAATTTACATAAACCCCTCCCCCGGGAATGCGATTTATAGATTATCATGACAGAATATGCTAATCAATGACTAGAAGATAACTACACATAAGCTACATAAATTCATCAACTAACCATTCAGAAATGTTCTCTACATGTTTTCACTTCTTGAGTCTCTCCATTATTGTCTGACTCCGGTTTGAACATAAACATTGAAATTTTCAGTGCATGTCTGTGTGAGTTAAAAGGGCACAAACTGTTGTAGCTCCGCCCCCTGTGCCGGGAGCAACAGCTCATTTGCATTTAAAGGGACAGACACAAAAACGATGCGTTTTTGCTCACCCTCAAAAAGTGACAATTTTAACATGCTATATAAAAATATCTGTGGGGTATTTTGAGCTAAAAACTTCACATACACACTCTGGGGACATCAAAGACTTATTTTACATCTTGTGACAAGGGCATTATACCACCCCTTTAATCGAATTACATTTGAGCCATATTTCTGTCAGGTTAGACACACACACACATACACACACACAGCACAATAACAAACCCTTCTGTACAGATGCACACGGAGCAGATTGAAGGTGGAGAGACGGACACAGAGAGACCCGATCAGACGCCCGTCTGTGATTCTCAGGACGCCTCTAACTCCAGCTCTGCCACATCTAAAGGTGACGTGTTAAAGCCATCGAAAGGTGGCTGGATGATGGTTTGCTCACATCTGTTTTTTCAGGAAAGATGGATTTGCATCTAGTGCTGGTTCAGCTGTGTTTCAGACACGCACTGCTGATTTACCAGGTTAACATGATGCAAGCGACAGAGATTTGCATGTTTCGATTTCAGTGCTGTTTTGGTGAGTGATCCTTCTGTCCCCCAGAATCCCTGTCTGTGCCGATGGAGGAAGACGGAGCGTCAGGTTATGTGACTCCAGGTGAGGATAAAAGCCTGCGGTCAGAGGACGCGTCTCAGCCAGACGAGCCCTTAGATGCCAGAGTGGAGAGGTGAGTGGAGCATCAGTTAGCATGACTTCTGGACTAGAACTGCGCTAGTTAGACAGCGAGAGCCCGCCTGATGAATATGTGAAGCGGCCAGTCACAGTTCAGTGTGTTTTTACATGCCATTATGGGAGAGGGTTTGTCTGAAATAAATGAACCCTCTGATTTTGTTACTCCTGTGGTGTTCCTGGTCAAAAATGACCGGCCATGCAAAAAACTGCTTAGAAATATCTCATTATTCTTTGTTATTGCCAAATATTTAATTCAATATATGTTTAGCAACTTTAGCACTGGTTTTACATTTCATTTTGGAGCTGATTGATTGTAGGTCTCATTGATCTAGATCATTGAAGATCCCTGTGAATAGATGTGTAGATAAATGGTGTAGGAACTCGATTTGCGTGAAGAAATTAATCATAAATGTGCATTAAAAAAGTTTTTTAAAAGAAATTGTGAGTAAAATTACTTCCGCTGTCAAAAACGCTCTGATCGGACGTGACGCAACGGCCGGTAAATCTCATCTCTTCGTAATGGAGTCAGCCATTGAAGAGGTTGCAGTAGGAGTTCATGTCAACTCTTCCGATGGGCTATTGCCGTATAATTATGAGCCACCTAGGCGAGAGAGGGGTCAGGCAGAGTTAAGGGGAAGGGTAAATGGACAGAGGAGAGAGATAGAGTTGTGGTGTGAGGAGAATCGGTGGAGAATTGGGCAGGTGTCTTGGTGAGTGACCACAGGCTATAGCTAGCTAATTGTGGCTAACGTTGTCTCCATGTTTATCACATTGCAGTATCTTTAATAAATCGTATTTAGCAATATTGCTGTCGACTTTGTTGTTTTTCAAGCATCCATGTATATTGTCACCATCTATGCTAGCAACATGCGTCTTAAAATGTTTAATTTAGATCCCAGATTTTCCGAACTTAGCCGGCTGTCATACTACTCCCATAGTATTTCCGACGGACATTATGTAAATGAGTTTGCATGTACTGCGGAGTATGTGTATGAAAGCAGTTAGTGTTCCGGTTAGGACGGGAATATGCTGTTCATGTAAATATAGTCATTGTTACAAGGATCTTTTATTGTCAAGTGGACTGGGTGTAAGGCATGCAGATAAATGCCATTACCACCCGATCCCGCCCGCCGAATTTCTGACCATTACCACCCGTTCCCGCCCGCGCCCGCCGAATTTCTGACCATTACCACCCGTTCCCGCCGAATTTCTGACCATTACCGCCCGTTCCCATCCGGTGTGAAGTGTTTTTCACATACCACCGTGTGTCTTGTCACCGAGGAGGCAGAGAAATTGCTTCTCTTTGCCTGGACGAAACGTATCCAAGCACGGAAATCTTTGTGTTTCTTGTTTGGAAATCGGTGGACCCGATGACCAGACAAGTTGGAGTGGTTGCATCCAAAACAAACACAAGAATTCACCATTGTGACAATTCAAACCAACTCAACTAACGTTATAACGATAACTACAAGCTCTATTTTCTGTACCACCTCTCAGACTACGTAAACCCTTAACCCACACTGAGAACCAGGGCAGCAACGCCTATTTGTTTGCCTGTCGTTGCGTCATATGACGCGTTCTCTGGAAAAGGGCGGTTTTTTGAGCCTAGCTTAGAATAGGTACACTTTTTCCTGAATTTCTGCCTGTGGGTGTTGTAAAACATATGTATTCTTATGCATGTCTTTTTAAATTGACATTTTCATACAAGATTCTGTATAAATTAAGTTATACAATTAAATTGAAAGATGGCCTTTAAAGTGCCTTAAAGGGATCGTTCACCCCAAAATGAAAACTCTGTCAGTAATTACTCTCCCTCATGTTGTTCCCCGTAAGACTTTCGTTCATCTTCGGAACACAAATTAAGATATTTTTGATTAAATCTGAGAGCTGGATCACTCCTCCATAGGCTTCTATGGGATCGAAACTTGCCGGCCCAGAAAAGTTATTAAATAAATCGTTAAAATAGTCCGAGTGACTACAGTGGCTCAACCTTAAGTTTATCAAGCAACGAGAATACTTTTTGTGCGCAAAAAACAAACCAAAATAACGACTTTATTCAACTCTTCATTTCCTTCTCTGTGGGCCTCGAGTGAGTTCACGTAGTGTAACTCTTCTGGGTTGTACGTCACACGCATCACACACATGACCAGCGTCGGCCAATAGTGAGCCTGCGTGTGACGAACAACCCAGAAGCGCTGCGCTGTTACACTACGTGAACTCACTCGAGGCCCACAGAGAAGGAAATGAAGAGTTGAATAAAGTCGTTATTTTGGTTTGTTTTTTGCGCACAAAAAGTATTCTCGTTGCTTGATAAACTTAAGGTTGAGCCACTGTAGTCACTCGGACTATTTTAACGATTTATTTAATAACTTTTCTGGGCCGGCAAGTTTCGATCCCATAGAAGCCTATGGAGGAGTGATCCAGCTCTCAGATTTAATCAAAAATATCTTAATTTGTGTTCCGAAGATGAACGAAAGTTTTACGGGGTTGAACAACATGAGGGAGAGTAATTACTGACAGAGTTTTCATTTTGGGGTGAACTATCCCTTTAATGTACTAAAACACTGACATTAAAAGATCAAATTCAGTATACAGCTTATTGATGATGCAAATGAACCCAACGCCGAAGCGTTTTCTTCATAATGTTTTCTTTTTTCATTCATTTTCTTATGTAGGTTAACGAAGAAGCTGGAGGAAAGACGTGAGCAGAAAAAGAAAGCAGAAGAAGAGGTAATTCTCTCTTAACACACTCTGAACGTCCATTGAATGCCGTGAATGACGCCATGTTCCTCTCACACGGGCAGAATGAGCTGAAGAAGGAGGTGGAGAGGCGTAAGATGGGGAAGGAGGTCCTGGACTACAAGAAGAAGCAGGAGGACGAGAAAACCAAACGCCTCCTGGATGAGAGGAATCGAGAGAAGGCGGAGGAGAAAGCGGCCAGAGAACGAGTCAAGCAGCAGATCGCTCTGGTATCACGCCATCTTTCTCGTGTTGTACAGTAAACCAGATTATTCCATTCACAAGCTTGTGATTTGATTCATTTGGATATACTGTATATCTGGTACAGTACGTGTTAATCTTTCTCAAGGAGAAACATAAACTTGTTAAAGTGGTCATATAATGCCATTTTTGTACAAGCTAATATGATTCTTTAGGGTCTAAATTAAAAGTTTGTAATATACTTTAATTAGTATTGTAAGAAAACACTTATTTTACCTGGTCAAAAACAGCTCTGTTTTCAGCACGCCGTTTCAGTGCATATGACTTTAAATGATAATGAGTTTTGCTCACTCCGCCTCTCCGTTCTGTGTGTACACGTTTGTAACACAATAACACAATAACCATAACGCGTTGTTCATTATAAACGTGGGATTATGAATTATATTGAGAACGTCGTACATAGAAAACATGCAGTAATGTACCCTAAGTGTAAACCTTAGACGCATTCATTGTGAAGCGTGCAGCTAGCGATTTGCAAAGATTAATATATTAATATAAAGTTTAATAAAACATTACACTCACTTCAGTTGTTCTAGAGGTTCAGCAGGAACACGAATATCTGGTACCGATCCTTTATTCAGGAGCAGCTTCTTAGCAAAACCAGCTTTATACTGACCCTCGTTTATAAAGCAGTCTGGTGAGAAATGATTCGCGCAAACATGAGAGCATTGACGTTGCTCGTGGGGAATATTCCCTTCGAAAACGAACTCAGCCACTGCGTCTTCAGCGGTTCGGATTTAGGAACATTAAAATGACTGTGTTCGTTATTACACCCAAGAACAGAACACCACAATCGCTTAGACGCCATTCTGCTCATAGACAGCTCCAGCATATCAACAATGACCGCGCCGGTCCGCGCGGACTATGATTGACAGGACGAGCGAGGGCGGGTCTGTGTTGAAACGATGCTGTCAATCAACAATCGTGGGAGGGGCTTCCGAGCGTGTGACGTCACAGGCTCGAATTGCTTGATTTGAGGCAGGGGAATATAAGGGACATATAAGGAGATTAAAACAAAAAGACTGGATGTATTTTTATCATTATATGATGGTTGTGTACAGGCACTGCCAACACACATTTCAGTATAATCAACTTGTAAAAGTGCATGTACCATTATATGACCCCTTTAAAGTTAACTGATTTGTAAGCCAGTTTTCATAATAATAGTAATAACTTTTTAATAACATAATTATGTATCTACTCCACTTAGTTTTTTGAAATATAAACATTTCATGATGGATTTATTCAAAAATACATCAAATATTGCAGAACAGGTTAAGTAATTATTAGTGCTGGGCAACGATAAATCGCATCCAAAATAAAAGTTTGTGTTTACATAATATATGTGTGTGTACTGTGTATAATTATTTTGTATATTAATACACACATGCATGAATATAGTTAAGAAATATTTGTTATTTATATATAAAATATTAATATATAATATATATTATTATATATATATATATATACATGCAAATATTTCTTAAATATATATATGCATGTGTGTATTAATATACAAAATAATTATACACAGTACACATATATATTATGTAAACACAAACTTTTATTTTGGATGTGATTAATCGTAGCCCAGCACTAGTAATAATATAATGAATGTATAATAGTGCATATATTTATCAAAATGCTTCTCTAGCGCGATTATTTTTCTCGCGATTTATTGACTTTTCTGAAGTAAATGTAACGTTACATAACATATTGCTCATACGCTGTTTTATTGACATCTTTCCACGGTTGAAACAACTTAATGTTTATATTTCAATATTCCTTCTGATGTTCATTCATGTTTGTTTAGAGCTGTAACTAGTAGTAAAGAGGGAGAGATGATCGGTTCACATAACATTAAAGAGCCACAAAAGCGCATTTTATTGTTTGAATTTCTTAATAAAACAAAGAATTTGAAAGCTGAGACTTTGTTTCATATCAAAAGAAACAAAGCACAAAACATTTTGTTCAAAAAGATCCATTCTTGGGATTTAAGAATCACTATCGGTTCATCAAAATAATCAATATTTTTACCAATATTATACAGTGATGTCTGAAGGATGTGAAGCGACTCGCTGTACAACACGACCTCGAGCGTCTTTCTGCTCTTAGACAAACAGACCGAGGTCAGACAGTGTCATTCGTCCGCTAGGAGATCTGGTTCCTACACGAGTTGTGCTGTTGCACACACACACATCATCACACACGCTTGACTCTGGTGTGATCCCCACAGGACCGTGCGGACCGAGCGGCCCGTTACGCTCAGAACCAGCAGGACACAGAGGCGACCAGACTAGCAGCGCTGCAAGCCAGAGCCGCTGAACACGAGGCCAAGAGAGACGCCACACAGAGAGAGAGAAGGTGACATCACAGCCAAGCCTGTTTTTAGAACCTTTAGAATGTTTGTGACGGATGACATCGTTTACTCTCCAGAATTCTCAGTGCTGTAATGCATGATGAAAATTCTGGACAGAAGCTGTTAAAAGAGTTTCTGCCTTTTTTCTCTGAACTGCAAAAAAAAAAAAAAAGTTCTTCCTCAGTATTTCTGTTTTGTTTTCCAGTACAAATATCTAAACACTAACATTACATTTACTGGAGAAGAAAAATGACTGAAGATATTCAAATAATGTATCAAAAATGAAGTGAGTTTATGCTTAAAAGCAATAAAATAAAAATAATCTTGCTTTTCTTTTAAATTATGTATTGTTTCTGACCCCGTTGGCAGATATTTGCCGAGAAAACTCGCTTCATTTTGACACATTTTAGTAAATATTGATTTAAGAAGGTCTTGTTTTCCAGAACAAATTCATAAGAAAGAAAATCTTGTGCGCATTCAAAATAGTTTTGCCGTGTGCGTAGCTAATAAATAAATCTGGTCACTGTGATTTTTAAACATCTGAGTAAATTAAATTCAGTGTATCATATCCTACCTTATAAATATGCATAAATCCTTTACAGTTTAACAAAATAGGCATAAAAGAATATAGTAGTAGAAAAATAATGAAAGAGTAGTAAGCATAAAATAATAGTATTTTTAAATAAACTGTCAAATTTAATTGATATATGAGCTAAACACTGAACTGAAGAATGGCACTTGTCTTCTATAGAGCTGCTTATAGCTGAATTAAACTGATTTCTATAATTTATTAACT
The DNA here is from genome assembly GCF_029890125.1 of Rhinichthys klamathensis goyatoka. NCBI lineage: Eukaryota > Metazoa > Chordata > Actinopteri > Cypriniformes > Leuciscidae > Rhinichthys > Rhinichthys klamathensis. The sequence continues at coordinate 1,410,126 of NW_026606834.1, forward strand.
TTACACAGATATTTGTTTTTGCTTTAAACATAAACTCATTTCATTTTTACACATTTGGAGTTACAATCTTCAGTCATTTTGCTTCTCCAGTAAATATATCTTGATTTAAGAATGTTTAGATATTTGTACTGGAAAACAGGAAATGGTTTTCGCAGTGTAACAGGACGTCAGTGTTGGCGTTAGATGAGTGATGATGATGATGATGAAGATGTTGATGATGATGTTTTCTCAGTGCGGTCGCCAGGATTCAGTTTCGTCTGCCTGACGGCTCGTCCTTCACTAACCAGTTTCCCTCAGAGGCGCGTCTGCAGGAGGTCCGACAGTTCGCTGCTCAGGTCAGTGTGTGTGTGTGTGTGTGTGTGTGTGTGATGAATGTCCTGTGAATCTGATGATTGTGTTGACCGGGTTTAAAGTGCTCTGAGTTTTCGCTCTGATACATTAGCAAAACCTCAATAGAGGCTCTCTTCTTCTCATTTCCTGTTAGTAGTGTTTTCATTTACATCACATTTATTCATTTAGCAGACGCTTTTATCCAAAGCCAGTATTTTCCTCCATTGAGATGCATTTTGAATGTAAATGCAACTTGAATGTAAAAATTAAATCTGATGAAATGTTTAGTAAAAATGTTTAGCAAAGTCAAAAGTGTGTTTGTTTGGCACTGTGAGTGTGTGCGTCGAGCTGAACACCTGCGAGTCGAGTGACTGTCGTGAGTCGTGTGTTCCTGCAGGAGGTCGGGAACAGATACGGGCAGTTCTCACTGGCCACCATGTTTCCCAGAAGAGAGTTCACAGCTGAAGACCTGGAGAAATCTCTGCTGGAGCTGGAGCTCACACCCAGCGCATCCATCGTCCTGCTGCCTGTGAGACACACACACACACACACACACCCAGCGCATCCATCGTCCTGCTGCCTGTGAGACACACACACACACACACACACCCAGCGCATCCATCGTCCTGCTGCCTGTGAGAGACACACACACACACACACACACACACACACACACCCAGCACATCCATCGTCCTGCTGCCTGTGAGACACACACACACACTCACACCCAGCGCATCCATCGTCCTGCTGCCTGTGAGACACACACACACACACACACACACCCAGCGCATCCATCGTCCTGCTGCCTGTGAGACACACACACACACTCACACCCAGCGCATCCATCGTCCTGCTGCCTGTGAGACACACACACACACACACACACCCAGCGCATCCATCGTCCTGCTGCCTGTGAGACACACACACACACACACACACACCCAGCGCATCCATCGTCCTGCTGCCTGTGAGAGACACACACACACACTCACACCCAGCGCATCCATCGTCCTGCTGCCTGTGAGAGACACACACACACACACACACACACCCAGCGCATCCATCGTCCTGCTGCCTGTGAGAGACACACACACACACACACACACACACACACACACCCAGCGCATCCATCGTCCTGCTGCCTGTGAGAGACACACACACACACACACACACACACACCCAGCGCATCCATCGTCCTGCTGCCTGTGAGAGACACACACACACACACACACACACACACACACACACACACACACACACACCCAGCGCATCCATCGTCCTGCTGCCTGTGAGAGACACACACACACACACACACACCCAGCGCATCCATCGTCCTGCTGCCTGTGAGAGACACACACACACACACACACACACACACACACACACCCAGCGCATCCATCGTCCTGCTGCCTGTGAGAGACACACACACACACACACCCAGCACATCCATCGTCCTGCTGCCTGTGAGAGACACACACACACACACACACACACACACACACCCAGCGCATCCATCGTCCTGCTGCCTGTGAGAGACACACACACACACACACACACACACACACCCAGCGCATCCATCGTCCTGCTGCCTGTGAGAGACACACACACACACACACACACACCCAGCGCATCCATCGTCCTGCTGCCTGTGAGAGACACACACACACACACACACACACACACACACACACACCCAGCGCATCCATCGTCCTGCTGCCTGTGAGAGACACACACACACACACACACACACACCCAGCGCATCCATCGTCCTGCTGCCTGTGAGAGACACACACACACACACACACCCAGCGCATCCATCGTCCTGCTGCCTGTGAGAGACACACACACACACACACACACCCAGCGCATCCATCGTCCTGCTGCCTGTGAGAGACACACACACACACACACACACACACCCAGCGCATCCATCGTCCTGCTGCCTGTGAGAGACACACACACACACACACACCCAGCACATCCATCGTCCTGCTGCCTGTGAGAGACACACACACACACACACACACACCCAGCGCATCCATCGTCCTGCTGCCTGTGAGAGACACACACACACACACACACACACACACACACCCAGCGCATCCATCGTCCTGCTGCCTGTGAGAGACACACACACACACACACACACACACACCCAGCGCATCCATCGTCCTGCTGCCTGTGAGAGACACACACACACACACACACACACACACACCCAGCGCATCCATCGTCCTGCTGCCTGAGAGACACACACACACACACACACACACCCAGCGCATCCATCGTCCTGCTGCCTGTGAGAGACACACACACACACACACACATCGTCCTGCTGCCTGTGAGAGACACACACACACACACACACACACACATCGTCCTGCTGCCTGTGAGAGACACACACACACCCAGCGCATCCATCGTCCTGCTGCCTGTGAGAGACACACACACACACACACACACACACACACACACACCCAGCGCATCCATCGTCCTGCTGCCTGTGAGAGACACACACACACACACACACACACACACACACCCAGCGCATCCATCGTCCTGCTGCCTGTGAGAGACACACACACACACACACACACACCCAGCGCATCCATCGTCCTGCTGCCTGTGAGAGACACACACACACACACACACACACACACCCAGCGCATCCATCGTCCTGCTGCCTGTGAGAGACACACACACACACACACACACACACACCCAGCGCATCCATCGTCCTGCTGCCTGTGAGAGACACACACACACACACACACACACACACACCCAGCGCATCCATCGTCCTGCTGCCTGTGAGAGACACACACACACACACCCAGCGCATCCATCGTCCTGCTGCCTGTGAGAGACACACACACACACACACCCAGCGCATCCATCGTCCTGCTGCCTGTGAGAGACACACACACACACACACACACACACCCAGCACATCCATCGTCCTGCTGCCTGTGAGAGACACACACACACACACACACACACACACACACACCCAGCACATCCATCGTCCTGCTGCCTGTGAGAGACACACACACACACACACCCAGCGCATCCATCGTCCTGCTGCCTGTGAGAGACACACACACACACACACACACCCACACCCAGCGCATCCATCGTCCTGCTGCCTGTGAGAGACACACACACACACACACACACACACACCCAGCGCATCCATCGTCCTGCTGCCTGTGAGAGACACACACACACACACACACACACACCCAGCGCATCCATCGTCCTGCTGCCTGTGAGAGACACACACACACACACACACACACCCAGCGCATCCATCGTCCTGCTGCCTGTGAGAGACACACACACACACACACACACACACACACACACACCCAGCGCATCCATCGTCCTGCTTCCTGTGAGAGACACACACACACACACACCCAGCGCATCCATCGTCCTGCTGCCTGTGAGAGAGACACACACACACACACACACACACACACACACACACACACACACACACAGCGCATCCATCGTCCTGCTGCCTGTGAGAGACACACACACACACACACACCCAGCGCATCCATCGTCCTGCTGCCTGTGAGAGAGACACACACACACACACACACACACACACACACCCAGCGCATCCATCGTCCTGCTGCCTGTGAGAGACACACACACACACACACACCCAGCGCATCCATCGTCCTGCTGCCTGTGAGACACACACACACCCAGCGCATCCATCGTCCTGCTGCCTGTGAGACACACACACACACACCCAGCGCATCCATTGTCCTGCTGCCTGTGAGAGACACACACACACACACACACACACACACACACCCAGCGCATCCATCGTCCTGCTGCCTGTGAGAGACACACACACACACACACACACACACACACCCAGCGCATCCATCGTCCTGCTGCCTGTGAGAGACACACACACACACACACACACACCCAGCGCATCCATCGTCCTGCTGCCTGTGAGACACACACACACACACACACACACACACCCAGCGCATCCATCGTCCTGCTGCCTGTGAGACACACACACACACACACACACACACACACCCATCGCATCCATCGTCCTGCTGCCTGTGAGAGACACACACACACACACACACACACACCCAGTGCATCCATCGTCCTGCTGCCTGTGAGAGACACACACACACACACACAGCGCATCCATCGTCCTGCTGCCTGTGAGACACACACACACACACACACACACACACCCAGCGCATCCATCGTCCTGCTGCCTTTGAGAGACACACACACACACACACACACACACACACACACCCATCGCATCCATCGTCCTGCTGCCTGTGAGAGACACACACACACACACACACACACACCCAGCGCATCCATCGTCCTGCTGCCTGTGAGAGACACACACACACACACACACACACACCCAGCGCATCCATCGTCCTGCTGCCTGTGAGAGACACACACACACACACACACACACACCCAGCGCATCCATCGTCCTGCTGCCTTTGAGAGACACACACACACACACACACACACACACACACACACACACACCCACCCATCACATCCATCGTCCTGCTGCCTGTGAGAGACACACACACACACACACACACACACCCATCGCATCCATCGTCCTGCTGCCTGTGAGAGACACACACACACACACCCAGCGCATCCATCGTCCTGCTGCCTTTGAGAGACACACACACACACACACACACACACCCATCGCATCCATCGTCCTGCTGCCTGTGAGAGACACACACACACACACACAGCGCATCCATCGTCCTGCTGCCTGTGAGACACACACACACACACACACACACACACCCAGCGCATCCATCGTCCTGCTGCCTGTGAGACACACACACACACACACACACCCAGCGCATCCATCGTCCTGCTGCCTGTGAGAGACACACACACACACACACACACACCCAGCGCATCCATCGTCCTGCTGCCTGTGAGAGACACACACACACACACACCCAGCGCATCCATCGTCCTGCTGCCTGTGAGAGACACACACACACACACACACACCCAGCGCATCCATCGTCCTGCTGCCTGTGAGAGACACACACACACACACACACACCCAGCGCATCCATCGTCCTGCTGCCTGTGAGAGACACACACACACACACACACACACCCAGCGCATCCATCGTCCTGCTGCCTGTGAGAGACACACACACACACACACACACACCCAGCGCATCCATCGTCCTGCTGCCTGTGAGACACACACACACACACACACACACACACACCCAGCGCATCCATCGTCCTGCTGCCTGTGAGAGACACACACACACACACACACACCCAGCGCATCCATCGTCCTGCTGCCTGTGAGACACACACACACACACACACCCAGCGCATCCATCGTCCTGCTGCCTGTGAGAGACACACACACACACACACACACACCCAGCGCATCCATCGTCCTGCTGCCTGTGAGAGACACACACACACACACACACACCCAGCGCATCCATCGTCCTGCTGCCTGTGAGACACACACACACACACACACACACACCCAGCGCATCCATCGTCCTGCTGCCTGTGAGAGACACACACACACACACACACACACCCAGCGCATCCATCGTCCTGCTGCCTGTGAGAGACACACACACACACACACACACCCAGCGCATCCATCGTCCTGCTGCCTGTGAGAGACACACACACACACACACACACACACACACACACACATCGTCCTGCTGCCTGTGAGAGACACACACACACACACACACACACACACACACACACACACACACACCCAGCGCATCCATCGTCCTGCTGCCTGTGAGAGACACAGACACACACACACACACACACACACACACCCAGTGCATCCATCGTCCTGCTGCCTGTGAGACAGACACACACACACACACACACACACAGTGCATCCATCGTCCTGCTGCCTGTGAGACACACACACACACACACACACACACACACACACACACACACCCAGCGCATCCATCGTCCTGCTGCCTGTGAGAGACACAGACACACACACACACACACACACACACACCCAGTGCATCCATCGTCCTGCTGCCTGTGAGACAGACACACACACACACACACACACACAGTGCATCCATCGTCCTGCTGCCTGTGAGACACACACACACACACACACCCAGTGCATCCATCGTCCTGCTGCCTGTGAGACACACACACACACACACACACACACACACACACACACACACACACACACACACCCAGTGCATCCATCGTCCTGCTGCCTGTGAGACAGACACACACACACACACACACACCCAGTGCATCCATCGTCCTGCTGCCTGTGAGAGACACACACACACACACACACACACCCAGCGCATCCATCGTCCTGCTGCCTGTGAGAGACACACACACACACACACACACACACGCACACACCCAGCGCATCCATCGTCCTGCTGCCTGTGAGAGACACACACACACACACACACACACACACCCAGCGCATCCATCGTCCTGCTGCCTGTGAGAGACACACACACACACACACACACCCAGCGCATCCATCGTCCTGCTGCCTGTGAGAGACACACACACACACACACACACACACACACACACACACATCGTCCTGCTGCCTGTGAGAGACACACACACACACACACACACACACACACACACCCAGCGCATCCATCGTCCTGCTGCCTGTGAGAGACACAGACACACACACACACACACACACACACACACACACACACACACACACACACACACACCCAGTGCATCCATCGTCCTGCTGCCTGTGAGACAGACACACACACACACACACACACCCAGTGCATCCATCGTCCTGCTGCCTGTGAGACACACACACACACACACACACACACACACCCAGCGCATCCATCGTCCTGCTGCCTGTGAGAGACACACACACACACACACACACACACACACACACACACACACATCGTCCTGCTGCCTGTGAGAGACACACACACACACACACACACACACACACCCAGCGCATCCATCGTCCTGCTGCCTGTGAGAGACACAGACACACACACACACACACACACACACACACACACACACACACCCAGTGCATCCATCGTCCTGCTGCCTGTGAGACAGACACACACACACACACACACACCCAGTGCATCCATCGTCCTGCTGCCTGTGAGACACACACACACACACACACACACACACCCAGTGCATCCATCGTCCTGCTGCCTGTGAGACAGACACACACACACACACACCCAGTGCATCCATCGTCCTGCTGCCTGTGAGAGACACACACACACACACACACACCCAGCGCATCCATCGTCCTGCTGCCTGTGAGAGACACACACACACACACACACACACACACACACACCCAGCGCATCCATCGTCCTGCTGCCTGTGAGAGACACACACACACACACACCCAGTGCATCCATCGTCCTGCTGCCTGTGAGACACACACACACACACACACCCAGTGCATCCATCGTCCTGCTGCCTGTGAGAGACACACACACACACACACACACACCCAGCGCATCCATCGTCCTGCTGCCTGTGAGACACACACACACACACACACACCCAGTGCATCCATCGTCCTGCTGCCTGTGAGAGACACACACACACACACACACACACACACACACCCAGTGCATCCATCGTCCTGCTGCCTGTGAGAGACACACACACACACACACACACACCCAGCGCATCCATCGTCCTGCTGCCTGTGAGACACACACACACACACACACCCAGTGCATCCATCGTCCTGCTGCCTGTGAGACAGACACACACACACACACACACACACCCAGTGCATCCATCGTCCTGCTGCCTGTGAGACACACACAAGCATACACTCACACGCACACACTCACACGCACACACGCTCTCACATGCACTCTCTCTCACACACACACACACACGCACTCTCTCACACACTCTCTCACACACACTGAATTATGAAATAGTAAAATAATAGTTTGCTTCTACTGTTCTCATTTGTAAGTAGCTTTGAATACAAGCGTCTGCTAAGTGAATCCCTGTAAATGCTGTCCTGTGATTGGTCCGTCAGCAGTCGAGCCGGCCGTCCAGCGCTGTGGTGCGCTCGTCCGCAGGAGGAGGCGTGTGGGCTCTGCTGGGCTCGCTCCTCTACCCACTGCTGGCCGTCTGGAGGATCATCAGAGGCTTCCTGTTCAGCGCCGCCCCCCCTCCCACAGCCGGCCACAACCAGCACACACACAACACACACGACTCCGGCGCGGGCGCGGAACCAAAGAGGTGCGTCTGTGGGCTTCGCTAGATGTGTTAATGAGGACCTTTTATGTTCAAATTCCTGTAGTGCAGTGTTGGGAAAGTTCACTTTCTACATGAACTAGTTCAAAGTTCAGTTCACAAATTTTAAAATGAACTAGTTCAGTTCATAGTTCATACTTCACAATTTTGAACTAAGTTCACATTTCCAAAAATTAACTAGTTCATAGTTCTTTTTTTCCATATGTTGCTGTGAGCTATTTTCTTTTTTTTTTTTTTATTGCCACAGCCCATATACAACCACAGACAGCAATTATTTTATCGGCGGGTAAAGTTTGCACAGAAATGTAGTAGGGCTGCAACAACTAATCGATAAAATCGATAATAATCGATTATGAAAATCGTTGTCAACGAATGTCATTATCGATTAGTTGGTCTGCTTACGTCACGGGGAGCGTTTACTGGTGATTGGTTGAAACAGGCCAATCAGGATGCTCTCTGTCTTACACGCGCTTCATGAGGCACACACGCAAGGTCTCTCTCCCTCCGTTGCTCTGCCGCGCGCTCGCGCTACACGGTTTGGAGCACAGTCTCTTCTGTCTCGCATGCGCGCTCTTGCTTGCGCGCTCAAATCCCGGGAGTTTGAACTAATTTGCGAGCCGCTATCAATATGCGGGTGACTTCCAGAACTTCCGGGAGACTTGGGATGTCTGTATTTTGCGTCTCGAGCATCAGGTTGCGCAATCAGTTCGCTCGCAACATAAGTGATGGATTAAAATAGTGCTACCGCAGAAATATTAAATCAAAACGGTCTTTACAAAGCAAAGCACTAAATATAAAGGCAGTTAATAACAGCAGCAGTAAATTATTGTTTTTTAGTCACTGTACTCAGTGGTTTTCAGCGAATGTTTGTGCACTAATGCATCATTTTTCCTGTCTTTTTAATAAAGCCTGTTAGCTTGCTGCGTACTTCCATTACGTTCTCTTTATATAGCATTTGTCTACTATTAAGTTTTAATTGTTTTTCAAACGCGATCTACTGCGGCTCTATGTTTACACGCTTGTTTTCAGTCTTTCTATATATTTTTTTTTTTACAAATTATCCTTATAATTCAATTAATTTTAAATAAAAATTAAATGAATTATATATTTGAGATGTTTTTAGTTTATATCTTCACATCTGAACAACATGTCTGTAAATTTGTTTTAACAAAAATTGTGTTAAAACAATATGTTGGATAAATGTTTTTTTTTTTTTTTAATAATCATGGTTGTCAACTTGCCATCAGCAATTATCATTAAAAACAATGCAAATATTGATATTTGTAAAACTCAATGTGTGGCTTTTGCACTTTTTAAAGTACACTTTTACACATAAATATCCTAATTTAGGGTTTTAGGTAACACTTTATTTTACGGTGTCCTTGTTACATATGTTACATGTACTTACTGTAGTAATAACAGTAAATTATGCATAATTACATGCAACTAACCCTTATCCTAATCCTACCCTATTCCTAAAGTAAGTACATGTAGTTCCTTAATATTACTCTGTACTTAAATATATAATTACACTGTAACAAGGACACCTTAAAATAAAGTGTAACCGGGTTTTATTTAGTCATAATAAACAAAAAATCTAATTGAATTTTTTATCTGATTAATCGTCCGATTAATCGATTATCAAAATAATCGTTAGTTGCAGCCCTAAAATGTAGTAATGTACGATTTTTCCCATTCTCACCGACCTGGTCATAAAACTCGTGTAAATGATCATACGACGCGTCCTCGATGCTTTTGTCGGCTTCATACTGCTTTTAGTTTTGATGACGCGTGCGGCGGTGCGACACTGGTGGCTGGTGTTGCCAGATTGGGTGTTTTTTCGCTACATATTAAGTTGAGAGACGCAAGACCCAACACTCTGGATGAGCTTAAGGCCGCTCAACTCTCAAGCTGACATGGCACCCCAGACCATCACTGACTGTGGGTACTTGACACTGGACTTCAGGCATTTTGGCATTTCCTTCTCCCCAGTCTTCCTCCAGACTCTGGCACCTTGATTTCCGAATGACATGCAAAACTGAGCAACAGTCCAGTGCTGCTTCTCTGTAGCCCAGGTCAGGCGCTTCTGCCGCTGTTTCTGGTTCAGAAGTGGCTTGACCTGGGGAATGCGGCACCTGTAGCCCATGTCCTGCACACGCCTGTGCACGGTGGCTCTGGATGTTTCTACTCCAGACTCAGTCCACTGCTTCCGCAGGTCCCCCAAGGTCTGGAATCGGTCCTTCTCCACAATCTTCCTCAGGGTCCGGTCACCTCTTCTCGTTGTGCAGCGTTTTTTGCCACACTTTTTCCTTCCCACAGACTTCCCACTGAGGTGCCTTGATACAGCACTCTGGGAACAGCCTATTTGTTCAGAAATTTCTTTCTGTCTTACCCTCTTGCTTGAGGGTGTCAATGATGGCCTTCTGGACAGCAGTCAGGTCGGCAGTCTTACCCATGATTGCGGTTTTGAGTAATGAAACAGGCTGGGAGTTTTTAAAGCCTTAGGAATCTTTTGCAGGTGTTTAGAGTTAATTAGTTGATTCAGATGATTAGGTTAATGGCTCGTTTAGAGACCCTTTTCATGATATGCTAATTTTTTGAGACAGGAATTTTGGGTTTTCATGAGCTGTATGCCAAAATCATCCGTATTAAAACAATAAAAGACCTGAAATATTTCAGTTGGTGTGCAATGAATCTAAAATATATGAAAGTTTGATTTTTATCATTACATTATGGAAAATAATGAACTTTATCACAATATGCTAATTTTTTGAGAAGGACCTGTACGTTCAGTTCACGTTCGCCCAAAATATGAACTATCGTTCAATGAACGCGTTCAGGCACAACACTGCTGTAGTGTAATGTTGCTGTTTGAGCATGAAAAAGCTCTGCGAAGTTACAAAGCACATCGTTTTCTTCATTCTCTATATCAGTGTCTAATGTTGAAAATAATCAACATTCAAGCAGGAAAACCTGTTCTAGTAGAGCCCAAAAAACAAAACTTTGAAAAAGGGCATAATATGTCCTATGTGTTCAAGTGAACAAAATCTGATGCTGGTGTTCTGGAACACAATCGTGTGAGACGCTTATTAAATTAAACCAAATCATTCTGATGACAGACTTTGACTCAGACTTTTCCTAACCACCAAACCAACATTCGAAATGCTGCGATGTGGTTAGTCCTGTTATCCAATCACAGGCTCTACTGAGGCTACAGGGTTTTATTTGGTAAAAGTGTTTCCATTGTAGTTTATGCACGTCATCTTATCAGATACACAAAAGGATCTGCGTCAATTGAGTGCATGCTTTCTGTGCACATTTTTAGACTTTATTGCGCATCTTGGTGTTTCCATCCAATGTTTATTTTTAATGCCATATCCCAAAATTTGCATAAAAATAGGTGGATGGAAACATAGCTATTGTAGTGCTATGAAAGAGTCCGTTATGTCACTGGATCTCGATATATAACTAAATAACACTAGATCTATTGCTTCAGCATTTAAATCCTTTTTGTCAAATATTTTGCTAAAGTGTGTCCAGTCCAGTCATTTTAAGCCAAAATGGGGGTCAACCTAGAACAAATTGCAACAGAAGCAAACTCAACTGATTTTGTCTCCTCAATATGTCCTGAGTAAGGAAAAAAAAAAGCCCCGAAGAATCCCATTAGTGGAAAGTTTCGAAAAAGACCCAAATATAGCCTATTCATTCTGTTTCTCATGTGAATAGGGTAAAAATTTTAACCTTTAGATATCACCATGAAAATTACTGAGTTGATTACTTGCATCAAGACAAAGAAAAAATGTATTTCAAGTTTTTTTAAATTGTTTGTTAACATGGACAAACGGTAGCCTGGGAAAACCCAGACAACTTCTGGCAAATTTAGATTTGCTCTGAAAGTTAGTCTGGCAAAGAGCTCATTCAAGCCCATTTCCAATCCGTCGAAATCGCGGCACCAATCAGAAACGTTGGGGCGGGCTTTACACGATGACGACAGCGCTGGGATTTTGAAGCAGATTTTGTAGCCTACATTACAAAGATGGATGCCGCCGTCGAACATCACTCGTTCGAATCAGCTATCGCGTCTGTTTTAAGCGGTTTGTACGTTTCCTTTTAGTTAAAAACCGAGCAAAGAACAACACTCGGAGATGTGTCTCCGCCGCTCTGCATACGTCATCTCCTTCATCGCTCTGATTGGGTTTAGGTCTATCCGCGACGTCCGTTGGTGACGCCCCTCTGGAAATGATTTGTCTATGACGCTTTGCCAGACCATAACTCAGTTACAACTGAGAATGGTCTGGTTTTAACCAGGCTAGACAAACGGTGCATAATGTGCTAATTTGCATAAAGTACACAACATATCTAAACATTGGGAATAGCCAGGTGAAAATCTCTTGTAGAATCTTGTTGACATCTTACAATAAGGTAAGGTTCAAATTTTTACCCTATTCACATGAGAAACAGAATGAATAGGCTTATGAAATAGACTATATTTGGGTGTTTTTCGAAACTTTCCACTAATGGGATTCTACTGGGCTTTTCTTTTTTTTCTTACTCAGGACATATTGAGGAAACAAAATCAGTTGAGTTTGCTTCTGTTGCAATTTGATCAACCTTTATAGGGGTTCTAGCACAAAGTGCTGAAACCCTATTGTAATTGTAAGGATTTGTAAAACTTATCGTGCAGGAGACGAGAACCTATTAGAGTATGACCCTGATTGGCCCATAGGTGGCGCTACAGCAACCAAAAGGAAGAAATTGCTCGTAACTCCTAGACCGTTTGACTTAGACTCAAGGTTTTTACACCACTGTGATCCTTGGCTCAAGCAGGACAAGATGTATATCTCCAATTACGATTTAGGCAGCAAAAAAATTCTGCTATGTCGAATTTTGTCCAAAACCTACTTTTGCGAACTAGTCCCTGGTTTTTCGCCCGATCAGAACCAAACCAGTGCAGTACAATTCTCTGGACTCTCAAGATCAATAATTATCGAGAAAAAAAGTTGAACTTTTGCAATTGGGTGGCTGTAACAAGGTCATTTAGAAAAGGGGCGTGACAAAATAAACTCAAAAGTCTATAAATCCTAAAGGAAAACTCAGAACTTCACAAAAATTGGTGGGAATATGTGACATAACATAGTAATCAAGCATGCAAAATTGTATGGATATCGGACCATAGGTGGCGCTTTAACTGTCAAAAAGCTTTGAAAACCATATGGTAAATTGCCTGTATTGGCTATAAAAGCTCTTTTCCGTCTATAATGTCAGTGGTTAAATGCTTGCTAAATAAAACTTAATGTCTTTAATGCTTATGTGCTTAAAGGCGTTAAATGCTTGAACCCCGCTAAATGCTGCTCGCAGCTTTAATATCATAAAATGACTGGACTATCATGTGTCAGGGAATTTCTACTCAGTTCTACTCGTTTTCCGCTCCAGAGATGCAGTTCGTAAGAGGGTTCTTGAGAAGAGGCCGGAGGACTTCAAGAAAGACGGGAAAATATACCGACTACGGACTCAAGAAGACAGCGAGGACGACAACAACACCTGGAACGGCAACTCCACGCAGCAGATGTAGAGATGCGGTCCCAAGCGGTTTGATTTGAGTGTGTTTCAGTCTTAACACGGTGGGTTTTATGGTTTCCATTTCCCCGTCCCTCCCGCTCCATCCCGCATGGGTAAATCAAATCAGGTTAGCGTAACTCGCTTCTGCGTGCCGACTACTTTAACCAGGACGACTCCAGGCTTGACAAACACACTGGTTCACGGATGATGTTCTGTTATTGCCAGGGTTGATTTAATACAGTTACAGTATTTAATAATAAAGCTGTGAATTCCTGAGGGCTTTGTGGCGTTTTATACGGCGGTTTTGACCCCCACAGCATCATAAAATGCCTCGGCAATAGAATGTCTTTCTACTAGTTCAGCACACATGCTACTTGATCCTTTAACCATAGAATAAAAGATGTTTTTCAATGAAACACTTCGACTGAAGTCATTCTTCTCTTTTGGTTTCGTTGTGGTTTAATCCTCTGCACTGTAAAACACACAGGTGAAACTTGAAAAATTAGAATATGGTGCAAAAGTTCAGTAATTCAACTTAAAAGGTGAAACTAATAAATTATATAGACTCATTACATGCAAAGTGAGATATTTCAAGCCTTTATTTGTTATAATTTTGATGATTATGGCTTACAGCTTATGAAAACCCCAAATTCAAAATTAGAATATTGTGAAAAGGTTTTCATAACTGTAAGCCATAATCATCACAAGGCTTGGAATATCTCACTTTGCATGTAATGAGTCTATATAATATATTAGTTTCACATTTTAAGTTGAATTACTGAAATAAATGAACTTTTGAACGATATTCAAATTTTTCGAGTTTCACCTGTATGATCAATAAGTTGTTTTTCCATTGCTTTAACTCATCAAAATAAGTAAAAAAAAATTCTTATGCAAGATTCAACTAATTTTTTAAGTCAGTTTAAATGTAAGTCGAAAGTACTTTGTACTTAAAAATTTAAGGCAGCAACTTTTCTTTCTTTTTTTTACAGTGTAGAACTGTCTTAAGAAATTCATTAATGTGTAAAAATGTTAAACTCAAATTGATTAATTACCTGACAATAATTTGCAGTTACTATTATCTGTTGTACTCAGTGTGATCATGTTTTGTAATTCATATTAAAGGTAAACATATTTTGAGTTTTCATTGCTTTCACGTCTTTCACTGTATCATCAGTTTCTGTGTTTCTCCAGTTATGACGCATCATCTCACAGAGATCACAATACAGGGCACGGAAAATCACAAAAATGTTTATTTTTGTTCAAAATGTTCACATACAGACTAAGTCAATGTTTCACACATTCAGAATGATTAAAACACTGCGATTTCACCTTAGAGGGATTCAATATAGCAAACTTAGTGATGATCACAAAGTCTTAAAAACACCCAGACACGAGAACGGATCAGAGGTCACTGATTATCTGAATTATATATATTATAATCATATATTCAGCTTAACACTTTAAAATATTGTTTTTTGTTGTCGTTGTTGTTAAAAACACTTTTACAGCATGTATTAATCCTAATGGTATCATTTATTAATACATTATTATAGTTGTATCTGTTATTAAATGGACCTGAGCTCACATGAACTAACAATGAACAGCCGTATTTTTATTAATACCATTAAGAAAGATTAATAAATGCTGTATTGCTCATTGTTAGTTTATGCATTGTAAAGTGGCACCATATTCACTTATTTACACATCTGTCACATTATGGTCTTTGAATTATCTTCATTTGGGAGCTTTATTCAGTAAATATTGATGAATGCAATTATTAAATTACACTTTAGTTTACGGTTTAATTCTCACTTTGAACTAGTTGCTTATTATCATGCATATTACTAGGATATTGTCTGTTTATTAGTGCTTATAAAGCACATATTAATGGCTTATTCTGCATGATCATATTCTACATCCCTTAATCACCCAATACCTAAACTCAACAACTACCTTATCAACTATTAATAAGCAGTAATTAAGAGTTTAATGAGGCAAAAGTCATAGTTAAAAGTGAGAATTGGACTTTAGACTCAAATTAGCTTATCATGTAATTAACTGGTAACAGTTTACAATAGGTTTCAACATTAGTTAACATGCTTCTAAAGCATCTATTAATCCTGATGTTAATCCTAACATTTACTATTACTATTACATTTTAAAGAGCAAAAGTTGTATCTGTTAATATTTAATAAGCTAACATGAACTAACAATGAACAATACTTCTACAGGATTTATTAATCTTGAAAATCCATCTGTAAATGTTGAGATTAAGATCAAAAGTTGTATTGTTGGCATCAGCACTGTGAACAAACATGAATATTAAACAGATTAATAAATGCTATACTAAATTTATTGCTCACTTATTGTTAGTTCATGCTAGTTAATGCATTAACTAGTGCTAACAAATTTGACGTATTGTAAGGTGTTACCAATTAATTTAGTGATTTTTTTTTTTTTTGGTGATAAAAGTTGCGTCTGAAAACATTTGTTCATGTGTTTGTCATTGTGACAAGGCCAGTGTAAAGTCATCTAGACTCTCGCATCTGTCTGGATGCTGGATGAACTTAAATCCAGGTAAAGTGCACTAAAATCACGCAAAATAAGAATCTTGATAAGAACTCTTGAAAATAGCAAAATTATCTAGTCACTAATCCAGGTGAAACTCGAAAAATTAGAAAAATGGTGCAAAAGTTAATTTATTTCCGTAATTCAACTTAAAAGGTGAAACTAATATAGACTCATTACATGCAAAGTGAGATATTTCAAGCCTTTATTTGTTATAATTGTGATGATTATGGATTACAGCTTATGAAAACCCCAAATTCAAAATTAGAATATTGTGAAAAGGTTTTCATAACTGTAAGCCATAATCATCACAATTATAACAAATAAAGGCTTGAAATATCTCACTTTGCATGTAATGAGTCTATATAATATATTAGTGTCACCTTTTAAGTTGAATTACTGAAATAAATGAACTTTTGCACCATATTCAAATTTTTCGAGTTTCACCTGTAAATGCTATTGGATCTTAAAACTAGACAAAAATGCTTAAAATTGCAGTTTTTACTTTTTATTTGTAATTTTTTTACACTTGTAATTTTAGTGAAGGTTGCATTAAAACTAGAATATTTAACCTTAAATTCACCTTATTTAAATTTGTTAAAGATACACAATAACCTGAAAATAGATGAAAATTCTTAAAACATCCCAATAAATTCATAATTTTAGGACACTTTACCTAGATTTAAGTGCATCTTGCTTCAAAATGAGCTAAAATTCACTTCTTGCCAAGACTGAAGAAGACCAATTTCCTTAAATTAAGATTTATAGTCTAGTGTGCAATGCATTTTATAAGAGTTTTTTTATCCAAACAGGACATTTTTTTTCTAGAAATAAGTTTTTTTTTTTTTACTTTCTTAGTTTTCAGTTTTTGCAGTGTTCTGTTGTAAACTTGACCGTGTGCTTGTGAGATAGAGATGCGCAGACTATATAGATTTGAAGGTGATGAGGTACTCTGGATACGCTCCGGCATCACAGAACACCACGAAGATGAAGGGGTTCTGTAGGCTGTCCACGGCGCAGTCGTGCAGGCCGGCCCGCGGGTCACCGGGCCTGATGGGATCCGGCTCCTTCATCCCGTGCCGGCTCTTACACAGGGAGCCTGTCACCACTCGCGCTCGGTACATGTACTTCAGCCCTTTGTCGTCGGCGCTGGAGTACTGGTCCTGACAGGAGTACCAGGCCTCTCTGGCGAAGTACGTGCCGTCACCGTGAACGACCGCTGGAAACAAGGTCAGAGGTCAGTGTTGTGAAGAAAGCTCGTTTTCAACACGCAATAATAAAGGTAATGTGACTTTTAAATCTCAGAAGTCTGAATTGTGAGATGCACTGCAAAGAATGCTTTTCTTACGTAGTATTTTTGTCCAAATATCTAAAAATTATTAAATCAAGATGCATTCACTAGATTAGTAAAATGCCCTGTCCTGTTTTCCGGGGGAATTAATCAAAATTAAGAGAGTTTTTGCTTAAAAAAAGCAAAATGATCTGCCAATGGGGTCTGAAAAATAATGTTAATTCAAACAGAAACTAGATTATTTTTCTGACCCCATTGGCAGATCATTTTGCTTTTTTTAAAGCAAAAACTCACTTTATTTTGATTAATTTCCCTAGAAAACAAGACTTAAAATCTTATGTCATTTTACAACTTTAGTAAATGCATCTTGATTTAAGAATTTTTAGATATTATTATTACTATGCACTGCAAGAAATTATTTTCTTACTCAGTATTTTTGTCTTGTTTTCCAGTACAAATGTCTACAAATTCTTAATATCCAAGTAATTTTGCTTCTCAAGTAAATTAATTTTTATGATTTTTCCAGAAAACAAGATCAAGTAAGTTTATACTTAAAACAAGAACAAATATCTGCCAATGGGGTCTGAAAAAAGTTTTCCCTTTGAATCAACGTAATTTTTCTTTTACCACTGGCAGATATTTGTTCTAGTTTTAAGCATAAACTCGGTTAATTTGGATTAAAACAAGACTTAATATCGTCAGTCATTTTGCTTCTCCAGTAAATGTATCTTGATTTAAGAATGTTTAGATATTTGTACTGGAAAACTAGACAAAAATACTAAGGAAGAACATATTTTGTGGTGTAAAAAGTTACAATTCTCTATATTTTCTTTATTCCATGCTGGAACCAAGCTTCCATAATTATGAGAGGGAAGAGTCTGATATTAATTTAATTTAATTACATTGCAAAAAAATGCTTTTCTTACTTAGTATTTTTGTCTTGTTTCCAGTCAAAATATCAAACATTTCTCAAATCAAGATGCATTTACTAAAGTTGTAAAATGACAAGATTTTAAGTCTTGTTTTATGGGGAAATAAATACAAATTAAGTGAGTTTTTGCTTTAAAAAAAAGCAAAATGATCTGCCAATGGGGTCAGAAAAATAATGTTTTGTTTCTTTTTGAATTATGATTATTTTTCTGACCCCTTTGGCAGATCATTTAGCTTTTTTTTAAAGCAAAAACTCACTTAATTTTGATTAATTCCCCGGAAAACAGGACATAATATCTTATGGCATTTTACTAATCTAGTAAATGGATCTTGATTTAATAATTTTGAGATATTTGAACTGGAAACAAGACAAAAATACTAAGTAAGAAAAGCATATTTTGCAGTGTAATCTTGTTTTAGGCTAAATATTTTATCCACAAGTGTAAATTTAGTAAGATTCATCTTTTTCTTGAAGACTCTACATGTATCTGACTTCTGATTCTTCAATAAAGACTGTGCAAATCATTTCAAAAGGTATATTATTTTCTTGCTCCCTGGCATATACAGTAACATACTGTCATTCTGTATGTCTTTATATTCTCTGATAAAAGAAAAAGAAAGGGACCTGAGACACAACCTACCGTTTCTCCCGCAGAAGCTTCGGTTGAAGCCGTTCTTGTTGATTTTTTGGCAGATATCTTTGGTAGTCCCGTGATAAAGCATGCGCTCGTTTGTCTGTTTGGGATATTTCTTATCCACGGCCTGTTTCAGCACACAGTATCTCTGCCACTGCGACTGACTCTGAATCCTGTCAATCTGACAAACCATTTCAGATGTTAATAAACACAGGCGATCAAAGTGAAACTAGAGTCACACACTGCAAAAATAATGTCCTTCCACAGTGTTTCTGTCTTGTTTTCTAGAAGAAATATCTAAACGTTCGTTAAAGCAACACCAAGTGACTTTTCCTCTGCGGTCGCCCTACAGGTTGGAAGCGGAATTGTCCATTACCGCTGTGGTAAATACTTTAGCCTAGCGCAGCTACTGTCGCACACACACTCGCTGTTTATCCAGCGCCGGCTTTGGAATGAACGATGTCCACAGACAAGCTAGAGTATGTTGCATGATTTCATGAAAGTATGATGTATTGCGACATCAGAAACGAAGAAAAACAAAATAATGACTATTGTAACGCTTGACGTAAAGCAAGTCAAATTTGTAGTTTTCTTATGTCTCATTAGAACTACAGAAACGCGACCCGATCTGGCAATCTCACACAGCGTGGCTATAGCAGATATAGGAGCGCAAAGCCAATCCAGAAGTGCCTTTCACCCTGTTACGACTTAATGAACCACTGAAACCATTTTGGAAACATTATTTTAAGGTAAAAAAATCTTACTTAGTGTTGCTTTAAATCAAGATACATTTACTGGAGAAGATCGAATGATAATGTGTTTTACTGATATTTAAAGGGTTAGTTCACCCAAAAATGAAAACTCTGTCAGTAATTACTCGCCGTCATGTTATTCCCCGTAAGACTTTTGTTCATCTTCAGAACACAAATTAAGATATTTTTGATTAAATCTGAGAGCTGGATCACTCCTTCATAGGCTTCTATGGGATTGAAACTTGCTGGTCCAGAAACGTTGGTAAAGACAATGTTTAAAATAGTCCAAGTGACTACTAGCCTGGTAATACCAAACTCTGCTACTTCGCTTTACTTCGTAGACAGAGTCTGGAATGGCATAATTGAAAAGGGTTTTCTTTCTCGCGGGGGGGGGAGGGGGGGGCTGAAGTATAAAATCATTGGTTACCCGTAAGCCAATCACATAACGCAATCACCTCTCTCTCCAACTTAAACATCACCTCCATTCAAAATGTTTAACAAACACTCTTCTTTTTCGGGCTTCAGTTTGCAAATGCCGGGAATATTCTCCACAACTGAGCGAATTGCGTCCCGTATCTCCAAATCCGCGGTCGTTTTCGATTTCCCTAACCTAAAATACAATCTTAAACTCGGCGCTTAGCGTCTACGTCACGGCTCTCAGCCCGCCCTCTGTTCGTTGATTGGCCGGCTGTTTTCAGGCCAGAGGAAAACTGAGAGAATGTATTTAAAATGTTAATAAGGCATTTATTAAGGCTTTATTTAACATAACAGCCATTAATGCTCAAATGATATCTTACATAAACGCTTGATAATAAAAAAATAGAGACCAACTCATGTAATCCGTCAAGCCCTGTCCCAATAAAGACGTAACGTGAGTCTTATGACCCCATTGGCAAATATTTTTCTTGATAAAAAGCAAAAACGAATCATTTTGAGCAATGTTTCAGAAAACAGGACTTAATATCTTCAGTCATTTTTCTTCTCAGGTAAATGTATCTTGATTTAAGAAAGTTTACGTGTTTTTATTGGGAAATAAGGTCTTTTCACTCATCATTTTACCTGCTGAACCTGTACGGGCAAGACATCGGGGTGTACACTGGAGCTCAGAAAGTCTGTTTCTATCTTCTTGTACTCTGATGAATCTGATTGTAAGGTGATTATTTCTAAATCCCGTCCATCCATTTTGGTCCATGTTGGAGGAGGATGAATGATCGCTGAGAAACAAACAAGTGAAGTTAAAAGAACAGTTTCTGCCATCATTCATGACATACAACAACACTGCAAAAAAAGTTCTTCCTCTGTATTTCTGTCTTGTTTTCCAGTACAAATATCTAAACATTCTTAAATCAAGATACATTTACTGGAGAAGCAAAATTACTGAAGATATTAAGTTTTGTATGCTGAAAAATTAACCAAAATTAAGTGACTTTATGCTTAAAACAATGAGAAATATCTGCCATTGGAGTTAGAGAAAATAATCTTGTTTTCCCTTTGAATTAAGTTTATTTTTCTGACCCCATTGACGAATATTTGTCCTTCTTATCAGCAAAAACTCACTTAATTTTGACACATTTTAAAAAAAAAAAACAAGGTAATTTTGCTTCTACAGTAAGTGTATCTTGATTAAAGATTTTTTGTCTTTTCCAGCACAAATATCTAAACATACTTAAATCAAGATATATTTACTGGAGAAGCAACATGACTGAAGATATTAAGTTTAGTAAATTAACCAAGGACTCTATGCTTAAAACAAGAACAAATATCTGCCAGTGGAGTAAGACAAATAATCTTGTTTTCCATTTGAATTAAGTTTATTTTTCTGACCCCATTGATGAATATTTGTTCTTGTTTTCAGCAAAAACTCACTTAATTTTGACACATTTTTCAGAAAACTAGATAATTTTGTTTCTCAAGTAAATGTATCTTGATTTAAGTATTTTGTGTCTTGTTTTCCAGTGCAAATGTATCTATATTGGCAATGATATATATATCTTCACACTGCAAAAAATGATTTTCTTACTTAGTATTTTTGTCTTGTTTCCAGTCCAAATATCAAACATTTCTTAAATCAAGATTTACTAGATGAGAAAAAATGCCAAAAGATTTTAAGTCTTGTTTTCTGGGGAAATAAATCAAAATGAAGTGAGTTGTTGCTTATAAAAAGCAAAATGATCTGCCAATGGGGTCAGAAAAATAATCTTGTTTCTGTTTGAATTATGATTATTTTTCTGACCCCATTGGCTTTTTTTAAAAAAAATTATTGGTTTCATCAAAAACTCACTTAATTTTGACACATTTTTCAAAAAACAAGGTAATTTTGCTTCTACAGTAAGTGTATCTTGATTAAAGATTTTTTTTCTTTTCCAGTACAAATATCTAAACATTCTTAAATCAAGATACATTTACTGGAGAAGCAAAATGACTGAAGATATTAAGTTTTGTATGCTGAAAAATTATCCAAAATTAAGTGACTTTATGCTTAAAACAATGAGAAATATCTGCCATTGGAGTTAGAAAAAATAATCTTGTTTTCCCTTCGAATTAAGTTTATTTTTCGGACCCCATTGACAAATATTTGTTCTTGTTTTCAGCAAAAACTCACTTAATTTTGACACATTTTTCAGAAAACTAGATAATTTTGTTTCTCAAGTAAATGTATCTTGATTTAAGTATTTTGTGTCTTGTTTTCCAGTGCAAATTTATATACATTTGTAGTGATATATACATATCTTCCCACTGCAAAAAATGATTTTCTTACTTAGTATTTTTGTCTTGTTTCCAGTCCAAATATATATATATTAAATAAAACAAATCTTAAATCAAGAAGATGCATTTACTAGATAAGAAAAAATGCCATAAGATATTAAGTCTTGTTTTCTGGGGAAATAAATCAAAATTAAGCGAGTTGTTGCTTAGAAAAAGCAAAATTATCTGCCAATGGGGTCAGAAAAATAATCTTGTTTCTGTTTGAATTATGATTATTTTTCTGACCCCATTGGCAGATAATTTTGCTTTTTCTAAGCACCAACTCACTTAATTTTGATTAATTCCCCCGGAAAACAGGATATAATATCTTACGGCATTTTACTAATCTAGTAAATGCATCTTGATTTAAGAATTTTAGATATTTGGACTGAAAACAAAACATAAGAAAAGCATGTTTGCAGTGATACAGAGACCAATGCTTCTGATTCTCTTGTAAAACCTTTGTATGTTTAACTCGTACCGGTTTCCGAGTCTCCCAGCAGAGTCCTCTTGATCCTGCAGGACTCCTGCTTGCTGTTAGTGAGCGTCATCTCGCTGAAGTCCACGGTGTAGCTCTCTCCGTTCTCCTGGTACTGAAAGCTCTTTAGCTTACGGTGGAACGCGAGCTCGATGTCGTAGCTAACGGCGTTATCCAGCGGCTCCCATCGCTCTCCTCTGGCCCGTTCCCAACACAACATGTCCCGCAGACGCTTCACCTCACCCGCTCGCGTCTCTCGGTCTCGCGCCGCTTGGATGAAGCCGTTTATCTTCAGCACGGCGTCCAAAACGTCATCTTTCTTCCCTGATACTGTTAGCTTATCCAGACCGGTCACCAGAACGCTGACCCGATTGGCTCGGCTGAGGCCCACGATGCTCTTCTTGTCGGTTTCGGGAAGATCAGCGATGTGTCTTGACTGGATGTCTTTACTCACGCACTCATCAGAGATCAGCTCGTCTAGGATTCTCTTGACCTCGGCGAGGTTTGCATGGGACGTCCCGTAAACGTCAACGGACATGACGGGGAACGAGACCGAGGCCGTTTCTCTGGCTAGACAAAGCGTTGGTTGTCGAGTTCGGCTCACTGGTGTCTGCTGACGTACTGTTGGGAATACACAAGAAACCAGGTTAGTTCACACTGTATGTCGTCACAAATATAGATATTTGTACTGGAAAACATGACAAAAATACTAAACATTCTTAAATCAAGGTAGCAAGAAGCAAAATTACTTCAGATATCAAGTATTTTTTCTGTTTTTTCTGGAAACAAGAACAAATATCTGCCAATGGTAATCTGCCAAATATCTGCCAAAAACACTTAATTTAAAGAGGAAACAAGATTATTTTTCTGACCCCATTAGCAGATATTTGTTCTTGCCTAATTTGGATTGTCTTAATTTGCTTAAAGGGGACATATCATGCTTTTAAATCGTTCCTTTTTACATATAAATCATACATTTGTGGTCTATATAAAGCGTAACTGCAATGCATCCTCATTATTATTATAGCTCCACAGGCCTCTTTTCTACCCCTTTTCTGATGTGCGTCTGAGAGCAACTCATTTTGGTGCTATCTCTTTAAATGCAAATGAGACACTTCATTCCCCGCCCCCTCTCCAGTTTGCAGAGGTGACACTCGGTTCAACTCCACCCCGTTCGGCCATTTTTGTAGTTTGATAGCAGAGATACGATTATCTAACACAAAATGTCAACAAGACTTGTCCATCAATCTGTATTGATAATATGCTACGTTTAGAAAAGCATCAGAAAACACAGCAGCTAAATGACCATTGTCATGCATCCTTGAGCTTGGACTACAAAATCGCAGCGAGAAATAAAAATGGCGGATTGCTTGAAGTGTTGGGCTGGGAGTCGATGTGCTAGAAAAATATTTGGCAGTTACGCTGCAAATACTGTGACGTAATTATTCAAAAAACGTCATAGAGAATAGAAAAATCAGAACAGGTTGCAAAATATGACCAAAACAGAATATAAAGATACCAACGAAGCACCTGAAGAGACTAATTTCAACTTTTCTGTACTTATAAACACTCCAAATATACAACAAAATGCATTTACGGGCTAAAAAAGTGGATTTAGCATGATATGTCCCCTTTAAAACAAGGAGAAATATCTGCCAATGGGGTCTGAGAAATAAACTTATTTCCCCTTTAAATTAAGGTTATTTTTCTGACCCCATTTGCAAATACTTTTTTTCTTGTTTTGAGAATAAAGTCACTTTTTTTTTTAATCAATTTCTTTCAGAAAACAAGACTTAATATCGTCAGTCATTTTGCGTCTCCAGTAAATGTATCTTGATTTAAGAATGTTTAGATATTTGTACTAGAAAATCAGACAAAAATACTAAATAATAATTAGTTTTGCAGCAGATAAAGCACAGTGCAGGTTTTCATTTCTTTGATTTTTTTTTTTTTTTTTTTTTTTTTAAGTCTGGGTGTGCGATATTGACAAAAAAATTATATCTCAATTAGGGATGCAACGATTACAGATTTTGTAAGTACGATTATTGTCTGAGAAATAATCACGATTTAACGGTTATCACGATTATTATGCATCACTTAATTTCACAACACTACTAATGTATAATATCACATGAACACTCAACACTAGATTTTAATGTGTTATTTATTGCTGCCACAACACAGTACAAAATTAGAAAATGACAAACAATAATCAATCTCTTCCTTTGGAATTAAAGAGAAGTGCTTTGTAAACATCCAGCATTTTTCTTTTAAAAATAACAAATTAAGTCAAAGGCTGCAGGACTCTTTGATTGAAATAGATCACAAAATTATTAAGTGTTTAGTTTGTTCTAAATTTATTTTCAACCCGAGGTAGAAAACTTGAAAACATGAAAACAATATCTTATTGGTATTTGACATAAAACATAAATAATACTATAAAGGGATAATAAATCCCAATGAAAATAAGAATAAACAAAGTATTTGGCTCTATTGAATTAAATGCAAGCTAAATATTAGGCCTATGTATTTCTTTTAAAAGAAAACAAATATAGTCCAAATGTTATCCACCAATATTATTGTACTTATTTTTAATACTCTTTTTTTAATTATTAATCCAAATTGTACATGTGCCTTTAGGAAATCATCTATTATAATCTCATTATTTTGGTTTGTTTGTTTGAAGTTTGAGTACAAATTATAGAAAGAAACTGAGAACATCTCTCATGCAGTGTTATTAATAACTGAAATGCAGTTAATTGGTAGTCCTAGAAGTCTACACGGCCCTGATCTTATGTTAGTGTGGGCATATTAAAACTACAAAGCCTAACATTTACTCAAAACAGACAGGAGAAAGCAATAGGATATTAAGTTAAATGTTCACTGACTGAAACTCTTGAGAGCACGTCACATTCTGTTTTCCACAGACTTGCGTAACCAAAACATTCCGCTGTTTTTTTGTTGTTGTTTTTTTTACGTTGCACTGGAAGCTGAAAGTTGCACGCCGCGTTCTCCTTTTTCCAAAGCGCTAGGGCGGTTGCGCTCCGCAGGCGTCTGTCGTTGCTCTGTTAGTTCTTGTCACTTGACCCACGGTGCGCTTGCGGCATTATGAAAAGTTGAGATTGTTTTTATCTCGATGCAGCGCGGACGCGCTTGGAAAAAACGAGCGCGTCGCTTCCATTATGAGCGCGGATACCGTCCGTGCGCCTACATTTGAAATGAACTTGAGCGCGCAAAAGACGCGATCTGTGAACAGGCCCTTAAGGCGTTTTTTCGGTGGAAATAGAGCGTCGCTGCTTAGTCCCTCAGTGGTTGACGAGCACGACACTTTAAGCTGGTGCACCGCTGGTGTAACTTTGTTTTCGTTTTGTGTTAGGTGCAAAAGTTCCGTTCCGTGCCGTCCGCGGTGTAGCATAGTCTTTACGATTAATTAACCGTGACGTTTTAAAGCGCGGTTAATTGTGAAATCCGGTAATCGCTGCATCCCTCAATATTTTCTGGGATCTTCTCAAAAACGATAGTTAAACAATATTTTGCTGAGTGTGTTATTGTGCTGGTATCTTAAGGATTGCTGCGGACAGCACGTTTTTGATATTCTTCATATTCTATTTGTTGGTCAGTGACATAAATGACTTTTCCGATAAGTTTAAATGGATTTTTACTAGGGCTGAGTAAAAAATATTGATTTCTCGATATTAATAGATTCTCATTTTTACGAACCGATATCGATTCTTAAATCTCAAGAATCGATTAGTCATCCTGTTTTCATTTGATGAATGAATGGAACATTGTAGCGCGCATCCCATCCAATAAATCGCAATAATCTTTGTGCTTTGTTACTATTATTATGAAATAAAGTCTCAAATTTCAAATTATGTCCCTTTTCTTACGAAATTCAAAAACATAAATAGCGTTTTGGCGCTGTGGCGTGAGATCGCTCTGGCGCCGCTCAAGAGAAGCACGTATGATCTCCTCTTCTGCCTTAATAATACCAGTTACAGCGCGAAATAAACATGAATGAGCTTCTGGCATTTGGTGGACAGATCAATACAGCACACAGAACATGTCGGATGTTGGAAAATAACAATGTCTTTTCTGTTAACCAAATGCTTTTTAATATTCGCTATTACTTCAATGCAACTGAACAAGCGCGCCGTTATGTGTTGCGTAGTGACGTGTGTGTTCAAGTAAGCCAGAAATGAGCAGATTCTACAATACGCTGTATTTAATATATCATGAGGATCACGAGTTGCGTATTTGCGCTAAAGCCACGCAGATTTGTCTTACACGAACTTCCCCAGCAAAGTGAGTAAACAGAAACACGCCAGATTGGCTCGTGATTTGACAGCGTTTCCCGCCAAAGTTCATTTTTACCGCATTTGGCGGGTCGATGGTGTTAATCTCAATCCCTGAATGTTGCGCTCCTGTTTGTCATTGTGCTGAAACTTCACGCCAATAAATCATCAGGAATATTGCTGACTTGTGCGTAGAGCTGGGTTTCGATTCAAATTTCAAGAATCGATTCGATTCCGATTCTCAAGATCTTGAATCGATTATCATTATTCGATTCGATCCGATCCGATCTGATCCGATTTTCGAGATTTAGATATGAGTTTTTTTGTTTTTTTCCAGCTGTTACCTGAATTACAGGACTGTAGTTATGCAACATATTGATACTATTAGGCTATTATAGACATTTAACTGCTTGTTTTGTACTTCATGCATGTGTATTGAATGTTAAACAAGTTCATAATGATAGCAAACAAGACTGTTTATCGTGGTGATGTGTAGCCTACAGAGGCTTCGCACAGACAGTGAATGAGAGAGATCGGCAGAGCGCGTGCGGATTACCTGCGTCTGTCTTTGAAGTCATATGTATTCGTGAAAAAGGTTGCCGTGTCAAAGGAAAGCGAAATATTTGTCGTATCATCCTTTTAGCGTTCACGTCACGGGTATTTACCATAAATGCGCGTCAGGAGCAGCGCTGGTCAGCATTCCACAGCGCGAGGAAGCCGCGGGGAAATAAAATCAGCGAGTCACGCATTGAATCAATGCCATATTGGTCTCTAATAAGTGAAGCATCAGCTTCAGCGTTACCCATGCGACGCATTGCTGCTCAGCTGAGCCTTGAAAAGTGGAACTCAAAGTTAAAAATAATTAACACCTTGTTTCATTACATCTCTTTTAATGAATCAGCTTTTTTGAACGTGTTCGTTGAATGAACGAATGACTCACTCAAAGCCCGTTGTTGGAACAGTGTGCGCGCTGAGTGAAAGCCTTTCAATGCGCATACAGGGATCTCCCAGTCGCGGCAAGTTAAAGTTCCTATTATTAAATCGATCCTCTGAGTTACGGATCGATCTTTAGAAATTAATATGAAAATCGATTCAGGATTGGTGAATCGATTTTTTCAACACAGCCCTAGTTGTGCGTCTCAAGCGCCCTCTTTACGCTCGTCCTAATGCCTGTTAGGTGTCCGTGGATTTGCCTATATTTGGTGTTGAAAATGGAAATGTCTTTAGACATGGAAAATCGATTTTACAATCATCTTATGTCTCAAAAATCTAACAGTTTTTCACAAAAGTGACAGCCCTAATTATTATAGACAAAATACATCGCAAACCTCTAATGTGCGCACGCTATTTCATGCACTGAAACGTACCAGAAGCCTTCCGAGAAATCTTCTTGCACTTTTTGACAGCTTCCTGAAAGTCAGGCAGGAGTTTGGCTTGGAAGATCACGATGTGGACGACCTTCAGATGTTTCGGCGAGTCCTTTACGAACGTCAGCAGAGCTTCAGTCATTGCATTGGCGACTCCTGATGCCACCAAGTTTCCAGCTCCTAAAGGACATTCAACGTTGTGTTTTCATCCAGACCTCTTGGTTTGACTTTGCTCATCTGTATTTCTGAATGCATGACCTTACCCGTTCCAAGAGCTGGGAATGAAACCGACTGAATGTGATTTTCTTCACACATCGTCAGAACTTTATACATGGAGCTGCTGATGCCTTTCTCACTCGTCTGCCCAACCATTTGAACGATGTGTTTGATATTTGAAAGATTTCCCGCTTTGGTCAAGATCACACCGTCGGCCGGCTGAGGCGCTTTATTTAGGAGAGAAAGAATGAGCCGTTATTCTCTTAGAGGTTATAATGGGCCAGAAATGGCCATATTTTTTAAAGCTGTACCTTTTGTTTTGCACTCGTTCACCACTGTTGGTCCTGAAGCTTTGAGAATGGCTCCTGATACACCTGTGCGTGTGTAAAGACATACAATGGTCAGCATTATTTTTATTGCCCTTTAAACAGTTCAGATCGTTTCAAAGCAGCTTTACAGGAAAATAACAGAATTAATAATGCAAACTTCTTCAAATATGAGACCAATTCAAATTCTGCAGCTCTAAAAAGACAAACAGTATCATTATTCAGTTCGATGTTGATTCAGTTCAGTTCGATGTTAATTCAGTTCAGTTCAATGTTGATTCAGTTCAGTTCAATGTTGATTCAGTTCAGTTCAATTTTGATTCCGTTCAGTTCAATGTTGATTCAGTTCAGTTCAATTCAGTTCAATGTTGATTCAGTTCAGTTCAATGTTGATTCCGTTCAGTTCAATGTTGATTCCATTCAGTTCAATGTTGATTCAGTTCAGTTCAATTTTGATTCCGTTCAGTTCAATTTTGATTCCGTTCACTTCAATGTTGATTCAGTTTGATGTTGATTCAGTTCAGTTTAATGTTGATTCAATGTTGATTCAGTTCAGTTCAATGTTGATTCAGTTCAATTCGATGTTGATTTAGTTCAGTTTGATGTTGATTCAGTTCAGTTCAATGTTGATTCAGTTCAGTTCAATGTTGATTCCGTTTGATGTTGATTCAGTTCAGTTTAATGTTGATTCAATGTTGATTCAGTTCAGTTCAATGTTGATTCAGTTCAATTCAATGTTGATTTAGTTCAGTTTGATGTTGATTCAGTTCAGTTCAATGTTGATTCAGTTCAGTTCAATGTTGATTCCGTTTGATGTTGATTCAGTTCAGTTTAATGTTGATTCAATGTTGATTCAGTTCAGTTCAATGTTGATTCAGTTCAATTCGATGTTGATTTAGTTCAGTTTGATGTTGATTCAGTTCAGTTCAATGTTGATTCAGTTCAATGTTGATTCCGTTTGATGTTGATTCAGTTCAGTTTAATGTTGATTCAATGTTGATTCAGTTCAGTTCAATGTTGATTCAGTTCAATTCAATGTTGATTTAGTTCAGTTTGATGTTGATTTAGTTCAGTTCAATGTTGATTCAGTTCAGTTCAATGTTAATTCCGTTTGATGTTGATTCAGTTCAGTTTAATGTTGATTCAATGTTGATTCAGTTCAGTTCAATGTTGATTCCATTCAGTTCAATGTTGATTCCGTTTGATGTTGATTCAGTTCAGTTTAATGTTGATTCAATGTTGATTCAGTTCAGTTTGATGTTGATTCAGTTCAGTTCAATGTTGATTCAGTCCAGTTCAATGTTGATTTAGTTCAGTTCGGTTGATTCAGTTCAGTTCAGTTCAATGTTGATTCAGTTCAGTTCGATGTTAATTCAGTTCAGTTCGATGTTAATTCAGTTCAGTTCGATGTTAATTCAGTTCAATGTTAAATCAGTTCAGTTCAATGTTGATTCAGTTCAGTTCAATAATCATGTTAATTAAAAACAAACTCACCCGAGTTCAGATTGAGGCTTGTGTTCGTGCTGTTAACAATAGCCTCAACAGTCTCTTTGGTGATGTCACCAGAAAACACCTTGACTTTAATTGGGCCAATTATCATCTCCATTGGGTTTCCTGGTAAATATTTTAAGCAAATATGAAACATCTACAGTATAGCAGCACATTTACAAAAGGTTAAGTCTTCAAAAGCCACATTACCGCTGGCATCAGCTTCTTGGTCAGACGACGAGCTTTCTTCCGTTGAGCTAAAATCCTCCCACTCATCATCACCATCTTCACCGTCTTCATCTTCATCATCATCCTCACTTTCCTAGTTGTGGGTTGATGTTAATTAAAAGTGCACAAAAGCATTTACACTGAACTGCAAAAATAATGTTGTTCCTCAGTATTTTTGTCTCGTTTTTCCAGTACAAAACATTCTTAAATCAAGATACATTTACTGGAGTCTTGTTTTCTGAAAAAAATTCCTTTTTTCAATCATCTTGGTTATAGTTATGGTTATGGTTATGGTTGGCATCACTACCTGTGCATTTGCAGCCCATGTTTTGAGACCTTTCTGAAACTCTTGTAGAATGTTATCCTGGTTAATCACAATGTAGATGAGCTTGATCACAGTTGAGATGTTTGGAGTCAGATGATCCTCAAAGGCCTCCAGCATGGCAGCGATGGCATCCGCAGCCTGAACTCCTCCACCACCTTTATGAGTGAATCAATGAATGAATGACTGAACAGAATCAGATTAAAGGGTTAGTTCACCCAAAAATGAAAACTCTGTCAGTAATTACTCTCCCTCATGTTGTTCCCTGTAAGCAGGGCCGGCCCGAGGCATAAGCGAACTAAGCGGCTGCTTGGGGCCCCTTGGCCACCAGGGGGCCCCCCAATCGAGTCGAAAAACCGAAAAATATTTTTTAGATGACTTAAACAAGTGACAAAAATGAATGAATGAATGAATGAATATGAATGAATGAATATTTCGAGACAAGAGAATTCTGATTTCATGATCAATATCACCTCCCTACAACTGCTGCTGCGTCTGCCAGCGTTTAAGTCATGCGCATAATCTAAACACCTCGCACGTGCATAGACAATTCGTGCGCAACTGCGTATAGTCACGGTAATGTTAAGTCATGTAACAAAAAAGGACGTATCCCTCTGGTGCCGAAAATAGAAAGAAGAAAAGGCCAGAGGAGGAGAAAAAAAGAGCAAGATAAAACTATATTTGCATGATTATTTACAGTATGTTTTGTGCAGACCATTCCTATCTACGGCAAGCCCCGAGGGGAAAAATACATTGCATACGCACATACAACGAGCGCCAGTACATCATTACCGGTATTATAGTAACAGACTTTGTTGGATTCTGTCATGTACAATCCAACCAAGTCTGTTACAATAATAATTAAAAAAAAAAACTTACAATGTATTGAGACAGTTGAGAAATAATAATATTTTTACAGTTTTCAACAATAATTGTCATTGTTGAACCCTCTTATTATGTTGATTTCTCAGTTTTATCATTATTTTAGCAAATAAATTATTTGATATGTTTTGAGACAGTTTGTTTTAAGAAGTTTCAAAGAGTTAGAAAAAGAGTCAAGTAAAAGTTAAAACTTTTTTATTTAAGTATTCGGCTATCTATTTTTTATTAAGTATTTATTTTGTATTAATAGGCTACATAACCTCACTGTATTCATTTATAATGTATCATTATTGCGTGATATTTGTGTCAATAATTGTCAAGCACATGTGACTCCGCGTATTGGGAGGGGGCCCCCAAATCAAATTCTGCTTAGGGCTCCCAAAAGGCTCGGGCCGGCTCTGCCTGTAAGACTTTCATTCATCTTCAGAACACAAATTAAGATATTTTTTATTAAATCTGAGAGCTGTCTCACTCCTCCATATAGGCTTCTAAGGGATCGAAACTGGCCGGCCCAGAAAAGTTATTAAAGACATTGTTAAAATACAACCCGAATTCCGGAAAAGTTGGCACGTTTTTTAAATTTGAATAAAATGAAAACTATAGGACTTTCAAATCACATGAGCCAATATTTTATTCACAATAGAACATAGATAACATAACAAATGTTTAAACTGAGAAATTTTACACTTTTATCCAATAAATGAGCCTATTTCAAATTTGATGCCTGCTACAGGTCTCAAAATAGTTGGGACGGTGGCACGTTTACCATGGTGTAACATCTCCTCTTCTTTTCAAAACAGTTTGAAGACGTCTGGGCATCGAGTTTATGAGTGTCTGGAGTTTTGGTGTTGGAATTTGGTCCCATTCTTGCCTTATAGGTTTCCAGCTGCTGAAGTGTTCGTGGTCGTCTTTGATGCATTTGTCGTTTAATGATGCGCCAAATGTTCTCTATAGGGGAAAGATCTGGACTGCAGGCAGGCCAATTCAACACCCGGACTCTTCTACGATGTAGCCATGCAGTTGTAATAGCTGCAGTATGTGGTTTTGCATTGTCCTGCTGAAATACACAAGGCCTTCCCTGAAATGGACGTCGTCTGGAGGGGAGCATATGTTGCTCTACAACCTTTATATAGCATTCATAGTGCCTTCCAAAACATGCAAGCTGCCCATACTGTATGCACTCCCATACCATCAGAGATGCTGGCTTTTGAACTGAACGCTGATAACACGATGGAAGGTCTCCCTCTTCTTTTGCCCGGAGGACACGGTGTCCGTGATTTCCAACAAGAATGTCAAATTTGGACTCGTCGGACCATAGAATACTTGTCCACTTTGAAATAGTCCATTTTAAATGAGCCTTGGCCCACAGGACACGACGGCGCTTCTGGACCATATTCACATATGGCTTCCTTTTTGCATGATAGAGCTTTAGTTGGCATCTGGAGATGGCACAGCGGATTGTGTTTACCGACAGTGGTTTCTGGAAGTATTCCTGGGCCCATTTATGGCGCTTTTCCACTACACAGTACCAGCTCGGCTCGGCTCGACTCGACTCGACTCGCCTTTGTTTGGTTTTCCACTGTGTAAAAGTTGTACCTGTACCTGCTTTCGGGTACTTTTTTTCGTACCACCTCCGGCGAGGTTCTAAGCGAGCTGAGGCGAGCTAAGCTGATACTAAAATGTGACGTGAAAACAATGCCGACTGCTGATTGGTCACAGAGAATCTGCGTCATCATTGCACGCGCCAGATGGAGTATCCAGAGAATAACCCCGCCATTTTTAAATAGTTTGGCCAGAGATAGTTACTAAACTTACTACTATTATTATGGCAACTCGGAAGAATACGCCGTGGTCAAACGAGGAGGTGCAGACATTCCTTTGTTTGGTTGCCGAAGAGAGGATCCAGCGAGAGCTTGATGGGGCAACGAGGAACGAAATGCGTCGCTATGACGACCGGGTACTATTTGTGGCGGTACTTTCTGCAATGGAAAACGGAGCGAAAAGCGAGCCGAGTCGAGTCGAGTCGAGTCGAGCTGGTACTGGTAATGGAAAAGCGCCATTAGTAATGTCATTCACACAATCATGCCGATGAGTGATGCAGTGTCGTCTGAGGGCCCGAAGACCACGGGCATCCAATAAAGGTCTTCGGCCTTGTCCCTTACGCACAGAGATTTCTCCAGTTTCTCTGAATCTTTTGATGATGTTGTGCACTGTAGATGATGAGATTTGCAAAGCCTTTGCAATTTGACGTTGAGGAACATTGTTTTTAAAGTGTTCCACAATCTTTTTACGCACTCTTTCACAGATTGGAGAGCCTCTGCCCATCTTTACTTCTGAGAGACTCTACCTCTCTAAGACATCCCTTTTATAGCTAATCATGTTACAGACCTGATATAAATGAACTTAATTAATTGCTAGATGTTCTCCCACCCGAATCCTTTCTAAATTTTTTGCTTTTTCAACCATCTGTTGCCACCGTCCCAACTATTTTGAGACCTGTAGCAGGCATCAAATTTGAAATGAGCTCATTTAGTGGATAAAAGTGTAAAATTTCTCCGTTTAAACATTTGTTATGTTATCTATGTTCTATTGTGAATAAAATATTGGCTCATGTGATTTGAAAGTCTTATAGTTTTCTTTTTTTTTCAAATTTAAAAAACGTCCCAACTTTTCCGGTAATTCGGGTTGTAGTCCGAGTGACTACAGTGGCTCAACCTTAAGTTTATCAAGCGACGAGAATACTTTTTGTGCGCAAAAAACAAACAAAAATAACGACTTTATTCAACTCTTCATTTCCTTCTCTGTGGGCCTCGAGTGAGTTCACGTAGTGTAACAGCGCAGCGCTTCTGGGTTGTACGTCACACGCATCACACACATGACCAGCGTCGGCCAATAGTGAGCCTGTGTGTGACGTACAACACAGAAGCGCTGCGCTGTTACACTACGTGAACTCACTCGAGGCAATATGCTAAATATGCTAATACGGGACAGTCCGTCAGCGGTCGTGGGCGGAGCATGAGCAATATGACATCATAGTGCTCAGAAAATCCAAACGGCTTGATTATTGAGAGTGTTTAGGCTTTTTGAGGATAAAAAAAAGGAGTGAATGGATTTTTTTCATTGTATGGTGGTTGTGTGGAAAGACGCGTTTATATGCAAACACCATATAAAAAGGGAATTTTGCATCCGATGACCCCTTTAAGGCTATCATATTCATACTAAGAGCTAAAAAACTTAAATTTTGATTTCAGTGGGCCTCTGACAGCCGGCGCTCGTACCGGTGCCGACGGCAGGGAAGGAGAGCGTGGTGATCTGCTTCTCCTCGCAGCGCTCCAGAACCTTCTTCACGCGGGATCTGGTCTCTGCCGCCGTGTGCGGGCCCACCATGTGGATGATGACATCACACTGCAGGTTCCCGCCGCTGGTCACGGCTGCGACGTCGTTCTGCAACGGACCTTCACAGATAAAGAAACCAGAACGTCAGATGCTTGTTTAAAGGTGCATTGTGTAATATTTAGGAGGATCTGTTGACAGAAACGCAATATCATATACATAACTATGTCTTCAGTGGTGTATAAAGACCTTACTTAATGAACCGTTATGTTTTTATTACCGTATTTTCCGGACTATAAGTCACACTTTTTTTCATAGTTTGGCTGGTCCTGCGACTTATACATAAAATTTAATTCAGACGGAGATGAACCAAGAGAAAACATTAGCGTCTCCAGCCGCGAGAGTGCGCTCTAGTTGGCGGAGTTGTTCAGAAGCGACACCGAGGATGATGAACTCAATGGATTCAGTGATGTGGAATGAGATCGAGAGCGCTTGGTGAACTTGCTTACCGGCAAAGCCCGTCTACGGAAAGCCTGGCCACTCCCTATTAAAGGGGTTGTTCAAAATTTTGGACATCGGGCCTCATTTCCAAGTTAGCCTTAGTGTTATTTATCAGTGGAGACAGTTTTCAAAAATGTTCATCCAGTCATTCCAGTTGCATAGTTCGCCGGTGCTAGGCTAGCGCGAGTCAACGGTAACTGCTAGCCTTCCATTAAAATTATAGTCTGGCGTTATCATTTATTCGCTTTTGCTGTACTGTGGAGTGGGTAAAACTGTTTTTAATGGCAGGCTAGCAGTTACCGTTGACTCGCGCTAGCCTAGCACCGGCGAACTATGCAACTGGAACGACTGGATGAACATTTCTGAAAACTGTCTCCACTGATAAATAACACTAAGGCTAACTTGGAAATGAGGCCCGATGTCCAAAATTTTGAACAACCCCTTTAAGTCCTATTGTACTGAATTTTGGTTGTAGTTCCACCAGAGTTCCACTGGGGGCGATCGTCCGAGTGCAAAATGAATGGGAGTCTATGGAGCTAGACGGCTAAATTTGTCTCTTTCACCCGATTGCCGTTGAGAAATCTCAGATTTGATTGTAAGTTTTGCAAGTTCAACATGGGTTATAGGTCGAAAGTTGAATGAACGAGTACTTATGTCCTTTCGATTTCTTACGGGTTGAGTTGTTGTTGCCCATAACACGCTAGCATTCTGCTAATGGACGCTGATTGGTCAGTGAAGGACTGATTACGACCAGAGACATCGCTTGATGGGATCGTGGCATCCGGAGCAGAATGTTAAGGCGGACTTAACTCTTCTAGCACGTGTATTTACCCGTGTCAGCTGTGTTGTTGATGCCTCGAGAGAAAGGAAAGTGCAGAGCGCGAACGCACCAAAGTGACTGAAGGATTGCCATAAAGCAGTATCTCTGGTCGTACGATGTGTATGACGTCATTGACATTTTAAAAGAATTTTTAAAGCAAATAAGTGACTTTTTTGCTTTGCTTTTCGGTTGGGTTGCGGAGAGTTTGGGTTGCGGAGAGTTGTGAGATTATGGTTTTCTAACACCTACTCCCGTGTAATGGAAATCATTATGAACATCAGCTATGCTAATTATTTCCCATCTGCCTTTCTGCTGTTATCTCGGGACACTTGTCCCGAGAAAAATGGCGTTCGTAGGCTCCAGTTTGGTATCCTGCCTCTCACGGGGATTTCGGATGCCTCAACGCCTGTGATGAGAAGACCAACGCCTGTGAAGAGACGACTCAACGCCTGCGAAGAGACGACTCAACGCCGGCGATATGTTATCCCCTAAATATTACATGATTAACTAAATGTATTTTTTCCAGGTACTCTCTGATATGGACTTACTGTAAAGCTTCTTTAAAACCCTATGATTGTTAGCCAGAGGAGAACTGGCCCCTGACTAGCCTGGGTTCTCCCAAGGTTTTTTTCTCCATCCAATCTGATGGAGTTTTGGTTCCTTGCCACTGTCGCCTTGCTTTTGGCTTGCTTAGTTGGGGATATTTAATATTCAACAATATTATTGAACTGTGTTGTACTACTTTCATGTTATCACTGTGAAGCTGCTTTGATG
Organism: Rhinichthys klamathensis goyatoka; assembly: GCF_029890125.1. Classification (NCBI taxonomy): domain Eukaryota; kingdom Metazoa; phylum Chordata; class Actinopteri; order Cypriniformes; family Leuciscidae; genus Rhinichthys; species Rhinichthys klamathensis. The sequence continues at coordinate 1,448,294 of NW_026606834.1, forward strand.
CAATCTGTATTGTGAAAAGCGCTATATAAATAAATGTGACTTGACTTGACTTGACTTGACTCTAAAAAAATCTAACACCCAGTAATCTGTAATCTCCTTTCGAAAACAACATTCAAATTACTAGACAAAAAATGAGAACCTGAGAGAAGTGGATTTTGAGGGGTATAGCTCCATAGACCTCCATTCATTCTGCACTCGTCCTGTGAGCGCCCTCATGTGGACCCAGAGTGGAACTGCAACCAGTTCAGAACCCGGAAGTTTACTGAGAGTGAAAGTTCTCCCCATATTAGACATTCTCTGTTACCGGCATAGATATCCATAATAAAGGCTAGATGTCTTACGGCGGAGTCTCTATCGTCATCACCGGCGGCCATCTTGTCACAGGCAAGCTTTCTGGCGGGCTCTGTGGTGCCTGACGTGAGATGAGTGATCAGCACGAACACAAATACTCTTATCTCGTTGAAATCTTGACGGATTTACAAACGGTTTGGTTTCTTACAAACGTTATTAATGTGGCTATAATTCTGGATTATTATTTATTTATACACTTATTATTCATACGTGCGCAGTGTCATAACTACATCTCTGACGTTTATAACAAACCAAACCGTTTAAAAATCGGTAGAAAATTGAGCAAGTTATGGTTATTTAAAAAGTACATGCACCATTAAAACACAATGTTACGAGTGTGCGAGCTGCCTGTGGCAAGATGGCCGCCAGTGCAGACGTCGACCTCCATTGGCCAGCAGCGCGGACGGGACATCTAGCCTTTATTATGGATATACGGTTACCGGTAACTTGCTTGTTGGACTCGCTGGCTTATGTTAATTTAGCCTTTTCAGCCTCCCAGCCCCAGGTGTGCTTAATGCTATTGTGTAGCTGAATAACTGTTAATGTGTTACGTTTTATTTTATCTTTGTAAAGAAACCTCATTGCTGAACTGGCTACTCTCTGCTGTCTCAGACGACGACATCACTTCCTGTCGGCCACCGTAACTTCTGTTGGGTGCAGTTCACAACATCACCACTAGATCTCAGTGTGTTTTGAGGACTTTTAGTGGAACCAACAAACTTCTGCATGATTGTAAAGTGTGTTTGTGCATCTTTCATCATAACTCTTGCTGTGATATCTAATGACATTTAGTCTTCCGGTAACAGTTTACTTAAAGCCTTTATGTGTAATGCATTATGACGGCATTCATTATGTATGTTAAAATGCATTATATATTTTCATAATCTTTGCAGATTCCTTGTTACATCTGAAATTGGTTGTTTGTCGTATGTTTAAATGCATTATACTTTCTAAATGCATATCAAAGTGTTTTAATGTATTATAACTGTGGGTACAATTATCCATTCATGCATTATAAGGTGCATAATTAATGCATTAAAATACTTTTTATATTTTATTTGATACTTTTTTGTAACTGAAATATACAAATACTTTTCAATTAATATTAAGTAATATTATTGATTTGGCTGCACTGACTTCAATGAGCTGAATAATGACACTCTTGTCTTCTGAAGATATGCTTATAGTGGAATTTAACTCATTTGTTTCTAATTGAACTACACTTATTGAACTGAACTGAATTGAGCTGTATAGTGACACTATTGTCTTTTTAGAGCTGTAGAATTTGAATTTGCCTCATATTTGATGAAGTTTGCATCATCGATTCTGTTATTATTCTGTTTATCACCGTGAAGCTGCTTTGAAACAATCTGTATTATAAAGCGCTGTAGAAATAAAGGTGAATTGACTTTTTGGTGTGTGTGTCTGTGTGTGTGTGTCTGTGTGTGTGTGTGTGTGTGTGTGTGTGTGTGTGTGTGTGTGTGTCTGTGTGTGTCTGTCTGTGTCTGTGTGTGTCTGTGTGTGTCTGTGTGTGTCTGTGTGTGTGTGTGTGTGTGTGTGTGTGTGTGTGTCTCTGTGTGTGTGTGTGTGTCTCTCTGTGTGTGTCTCTGTGTGTGTCTCTGTGTGTGTCTCTGTGTGTGTCTCTGTGTGTGTCTCTGTGTGTGTCTCTGTGTGTGTCTCTGTGTGTGTCTCTGTGTGTGTCTCTGTGTGTGTCTCTGTGTGTGTCTCTGTGTGTGTCTCTGTGTGTGTCTCTGTGTGTGTCTCTGTGTGTGTCTCTGTGTGTGTCTCTGTGTGTGTCTCTGTGTGTGTGTGTGTGTGTCTCTGTGTGTGTCTCTGTGTGTGTCTGTGTGTTTGTCTCTGTGTGTGTCTGTGTGTGTGTCTGTGTGTGTGTCTGTGTGTGTGTCTGTGTGTGTGTCTGTGTGTGTGTGTCTCTCTCTCTGTGTGTGTCTCTCTCTGTGTGTGTCTCTCTCTGTGTGTGTCTCTGTGTGTGTGTGTGTCTGTGTCTGTGTGTGTGTGTGTCTGTGTGTGTCTCTGTGTGTGTCTCTGTGTGTGTCTCTGTGTGTGTCTCTGTGTGTGTGTCTCTGTGTGTGTGTCTCTGTGTGTGTGTCTCTGTGTGTGTGTCTCTGTGTGTGTGTCTCTGTGTGTGTGTCTCTGTGTGTGTGTCTCTGTGTGTGTGTCTCTGTGTGTGTGTCTCTGTGTGTGTGTCTCTGTGTGTGTGTCTCTGTGTGTGTGTCTCTGTGTGTGTGTGTGTCTGTCTGTGTGTGTGTGTGTGTGTGTGTGTGTCTGTCTGTGTGTGTGTGTCTCTGTGTGTGTCTGTGTCTCTGTGTGTGTGTGTCTGTGTGTGTGTGTCTGTGTGTGTGTGTCTCTGTGTGTGTGTCTCTGTGTGTGTGTCTCTGTGTGTGTGTCTCTGTGTGTGTGTCTCTGTGTGTGTCTGTGTGTGTGTGTGTGTCTGTGTGTGTGTCTGTGTGTGTGTGTGTCTATGATTGAATTATTTACATACTGTTAGTCATCAAGACATTAAAAATGGATTGAAAGTTTCCCACTTCAATGTGTTTAACATAACCAGTCCCTGTCATTCAGTCTCAGTTCGGCCCAATCACACCTGACATCTCTTGCTCATGTGATCGATTATTATCCAGGTTTGATTATGTGTTGTGTAACGTTCTCTCACCGTGTTTTTGACACTCCTGCTCCACAGACGCTCCCGCTGCTTTAAATATGGCACCCGATACACCTGAAGAACAACGAGCTTTTCAGCTTCACACACTGAACATCATGTTTAAAACATCATATTTCGATGCTACACTGCAAAAAATACTTTTCTTACTTAGTATTTTGGTCTTGTTTCCAGTCCAAATATCAAACATTTCTTAAATCAAGATGCATTTACTGAAGTAGTAAAATGCCATAAGATATTAAGTCTTGTTTTATGGGGAAACGAATACAAATTAAGTGAGTTGATGCTTAAAACAAGCAAAATGATCTGCCAATGGGGTCAGAAAAATAATGTTTTGTTTCTGTTTGAATTGTTGTTGTTTTTTGGCAGATAATTTAGCTTTTTTTAAGCATCAACTCACTTAATTTTGATTAATTCCCCCAGAAAACAGGACATAATATCTTATGTAATTTTACTCATCTAGTAAATGCATCTTGATTTAAGAATTTTTAGATATGAGTCATGACATGATAAATTAAATATGCCTTGTTCTTTTGACATATCAGAGGTCTTTGTACCATTAAAACATGCAAGTTTCATAGTCCACAACGTCGTCCTCGTTATAAACAAAGCATTTATTTAATCAAGCTCCAAAAACGGCTCATTTTGATATTATTTTAAGAGGATTATAAGTTTGTTCGGAGCATTTGACTGTCGATTGTTTTGTAAACGAGGCACAGTGTAATAAAGAGTAATAGATCTATCTATCAAACCCTAATAGATCTATGGCTTATTTCAGAGTAAATGATGTGTTCATGTGAAAGTGTTGTGTATTTTGAGTTATATCTGATCATACAGACCTCCTCTCAGGCTCATGTCTCTGTTGGTGGTGTTTACGATCCCTCGGACAGTTTCTGTAGTGATGTCCCCTTTCTTCACCTCAATTCTGACGCCCCCGATTTTGACTATAGACGAACGAGAAAGATTTAAAATATTCACTCCTGGAAATGCCAGAACTATTACATTGAAACCATATTTATTTGCTAAGTAAGCATGAGGAGGTTGTGAAAACCTTGATTTTCGGGCATCTTGTTGCATGCAGGCTGTAGGAAAACAAATTGAACAAATTGAATATGATGAAAACAAATCTGGAAACTATTTTTGTTAAATCATTGGTATTAACCTTGTTCCACTGTTTAAAGTATTCCCGAAAGTCATCAAAGGCCTTCTGATTCTGCTCGTACGCCACGATAGTGATGCTCCGGAAGCAGGAGGAGTTCGGCTCCTTCAAATGTTTCTCGATCGCTGTGAGAATGGCTTTGATGGATTCCTTCGGTTCAAAGCCGCCTCGTCCTGCGGAAAACAGGATTATTGCTCAGAACTTCATATTTCTTATGGAAGCCCCTCATAAGAAAAAAATACATGCTTTCGTAAATTATTATTATGGCATTTAAAATATCATTAGTCATAATTATAAAAAAAAAGGAAAAACTAGTATTAAATAGAATGTCATAATTTTGACTTTTTATCAAAAAAAATTACTTAGTACATCATAGTTATGACTTATGTCTTATTTTAATCTTCATCTCATGATGACTTTGTCAATTTGAACTTTTTGTCATAATTCTGACTATCATAATGACTTTTTGTCATAATGAGATAAACAGTCAAAATGTTGACTTATTACATTAGGATTATGACTTAATGTCTTAATTTGGCCATCATAATTATGACTTTTTATGTCAGCTTTTACTTTGTCTTAATTTTTACTTTTTATCTCATAATTATGACTTAGCCTGCCATAATTATGACTTTATATCTCATAATGACAAGTCATAATTTTGACTGTCATTATTATCTCGTAATTACAGTATAAAAGCATGTCATTATTATGATTTCTTTCATAATTTTGAGATAAAGGTAGTACTTAGTACACCATAATTATGACTCATTAGTATGACTTTTTATGTCAGTTTTGAGTCATATTGTCAGTATGTCATAATTTTGACTTTTTGTAATAATTTTGACTTTTTGTAATAATTTTTAATTTTTAAAGTGTAAAAATTATGACTTAGTACATAGTTATGACTTAATGTCATAATTTCGACTTTTTATCTTATAATTATATCTTAGTATGTCATAATTATGACTATATATCATAATGACGTATGTCATAATTTCAACTTTTTATCTCATAATTATGAAATAATAATAATAGAAATTACCAGATATGCGAGATGTCAAATTGGTCACACAAGACTCACCCATGTATATTTATTGACAGACATTATATGATTTTTGTAAGTGTTCCTTGCATGTTTTATTGGAATTTCCTGCTTTAAATGATATTAGGCAATTTTTTATTTTCAGAAAGTACATTAATGGACATTTTTAAAAAGGTTTCTCCTGGCAAAATATTAGAATATATGACAGTAATGTCATAATTATGACATTTTGTCAATTATGAGATAAAAAGCCAAAATTATAACTTAGTACATGCATCATAATGTCAATTATTACACTTAATATGTCATAATTTCAACTTTTTATGACATTTTCATGACTTTTTTTTGTCATAATTATGATTTACCAAAGCATGATTTTTTTTCCCTACGTGGCAGAAATGGGCTTTCATAATTGCTCTAAAAAAGAATATGTGTAGATATCAAACATTATGTTTTTTGTCATGCCTGTTCCAATGGCAGGAATGGCCAGAGTTGTGGCCATCTTTCCCTCACAGAGGTTCAAAACCTTTCCCAGAGAGGCTGTGATGTCTGCGATGTTGACCGGCCCGACCATCTGAGCGATGTTCTTACACTGAAGCGCTCCAGCACTCGTCATCACGGCTGAACCTGCTTTCAGAGGAGCTACAGTGCAAACACACGTCACTCAGCACTGCCATTATAATACAAGCATTGCTCAATATTCACTGCCATTATGATGATGATACCTAGCTTTTTGCACTCATCAACAACAGATTTTCCTGCAGCTTTTAAGATGGCACCAGAAACGCCTGTAAAATGATGATGATTAGATGGAAACAAGAGTGGAAAACACTGCATGAAAGGTAAAAGTGTGATGATGATGATGATGATGGAAGTCTGTTTAGTATTGATGCTACACTGCAAAAAATGCTTTTCTTACTTAGTATTTTTTCTTGTTTCCAGTCCAAATATCAAATATTTCTTAAATCAAGATGCATTTACTAAAGTTTTAAAATGACATAAGATATTAAGTCTTGTTTTCTGGGGGAATTAATCAAAATTAAGTGAGTTTTTGCTTAAAACAAGCAAAATTATCTGCCAATGGGGTCAGAAAAATAATCTTGTTTCTGTTTGAATTATGATTAATTTTCTGACCCCATTGGCAGAAAATTTTGCTTTTTTTAAAGCATCAACTCACTTAATTTGAACAAATTCCCCCAGAAAACTGGATATAATATCTTATGGCATTTTACTCATATAGCAAATGCATCTTGATTTAAGAATTTTTAGATATTTGGACTGGAAACAAGACTAAAATACTGAGAAAAGCATTTTTTTTGCAGTGTATAGCAAAGAAACACTTACCGGTGTTAAGATCTAAACTTTGGTTGGATGAATTCACTATGACATCCACCGTTTCTTTGGTGATGTCACCCTTTTTCAGGGATATTGGCACACCATTGATCCGCACTGATTGAATTCCCAGTCATGTGAAAAGAAAAGTACATAAGCAATTCCAAGTCCAGGAGTCGTGAAATTACATTTACATTTATGCATTTGGCAGATGCTTTTATCCAAAGCGTTTAAGGTATACATTGTATTAGTTCCTGCAATCGAACCCATGACCTTGATGTTAATATTTGAGCTACAGGAAGGCATAAATATATATATATATATGGTACCTCTTTTGTCTGATCCGTGTTTAACCTTCCGGGATTGAAGGGGGATTTTTGTTGACATGTCAGGAAATCCCTGTTAATAATAAAATATAGGTGATCAATAAAAAAAAAAGATGCACTGCAAAAAACAAACGGTGACACTTTATTTGAAGGGGTGTGCATAAGACTGACATGACACTGTCATAAACATGACATAACACCGGTCATGAACATGAAGGAGTCTTTATGAATGTTTATGACTGTTGTCATTAAGTGTCATTCGGTAAATTATGACACTTTTAATGCAAAGTTGACATTGTTTAAAATGTCTTTGTTATGACAACTTGACATTAACCAAGAAATCATAACCTGTCAACCTGTCACAAATATGTCATAACAGGTCTAATTATCAAACTTAAAGAAGTTATTTAGCTTTGCGTTAACATTACATTAACCTGTCATATGTGGTTGGTTTTGACTTTGGCCGTCATGACACCATTATAACTGTGTCATGAATATTTTACTTGTCCTCAAGTAAAGTGGAACACATTGTACTAGTTATAAAGATGTCATTAAGGGTTATTACACTGCCAAATGCTTTAACATATGACATATGACAAATGCTTTAACATACAGTATGACAGGGTAATGTAATGTTAACGCAAAGCTAAATAACTTCTTTATGACAACAGTCATAAACATTCATAAAGACTCCATGTTCATGACAGGTGTTATGTCATGTTTATGACAGTGTCATGTCAGTCTTATGCACACCCCTTCAAATAAAGTGTTACCAAACAAACAAACAAAAGATTCTCTTCCTCAGTATTTTAGTCTTGTTTTCCAGGATTAAACCCATACCGAGTTTGTACATTTCCAAAAAGTGTCCATAACAAATTATATGAAGTGAATCCAGTTATAAATGAAAGTCCTTACCATTGTTTACATTTAGAAAATAGAAATGACCAGACATGCGAGATGTCAAATTGGTCACACAATAAGAATTCCCATAGAAAGGAACACTTACAAAAATCATAACGGCTTTCAATAAATATACATCGGCGAGTCCATGTATATTTATTGAAAGCCGTTATATGATTTTTGTAAGTGTTCCTTGCATATTTTATTGGAATTTCCTGCTTTAAATGATATTAGGCCATTTTTATTTTCTGAAAGTACATTAATGGCCATTTTTAAAAAGGTTTCTCCTGGCAAAATATTAGAATTTTTATTAAATATCAAATTAAAATATATTTATATTGTTATTATTGTTATTATATTTTTGTTTTATTTGTTTGTTGAGATAATATTCTTAAATGATTGCAATATTTTATCAATATTTTCCAGTATTTTAAATGTTATTACTTTTGAGTTTGCGATGATATGGCGTAAAATGATGAATAAATAAATCTTGTTTTCCAGTACAAATATCCAAACATTCTTAAATCAAAATACATTTACTTGAGATGCAAAATGACTGAAGATATTAAGTCTTGTTTACTTAAATAATAATCATCATACTTGAGCTTAAAACAAGAACAAATATCTGCCAATGGAGTCAGAAAAATAATTTTGTTTTCTCTTTAAATTAAGTTTATTTTCTGACTTCAGATACAGTATTTGTTCTTGTTTTAAGCATAAACTCACTTAATATCTTCAATCATTTTCCTTCTCCAGTAAATACAGGTAAAACTCGAAAAATTAGAATATGGTGCAAAAGTTCATTTATTTCAGTAATTCAACTTAAAAGGTGAAACTAATATATTATATAGACTCATTACATGCAAAGTGAGATATTTCAAGCCTTTATTTGTTATAATTTTGATGATTATGGTGTACAGCTTATGAAAACCTTTACACAATTTGGGGTTTTCATAAGCTGTAAGTCATAATCATCAAAATCATAACAAATAAAGGCTTGAAATATCTCACTTTGCATGTAATGAGTCTATATAATATATTAGTTTCACCTTTTAAGTTGAATTACTGAAATAAATGAACTTTTGCACCATATTCTAATTTTTCGAGTTTCATCTGTAGCTATATCTTGATTTAAGATTGTTTAGATATTTGTGTAGAAACACTGAGGAAGCACCATTGTTTTTTGCAGTGTTGTTAAACATTTAAGGTTTGTAAACTAGCAGGGGATCATACCAGTTCCTGGATCAGAGCGTTGTACTCCTCAACGATCTTCTCGTCTGAATCCACAACGCTGATATTTCTAATGTTTCGATGTGAATCCTGATGCTCGGAGCAGAACTGCAGTACGGCGGCTCGGATCGCCATGCAACTTTCTTTGACGGAGAATCCAAAGGTTTCACAACCAATAGCTGGCATTGCGATGGAGACGCATCCCTTTCCCGCGGCTTTCAGGAGACAGTTTCTCACGGACGCCTGGAGGTAGTTCGAGTCCAGCGCTTGACCCTTCTGCGGAAGCACGGCGTAGATTAGCGTCTCGGCGTTGAGTTTCCCAGCGTCGCTGAGCAGCACATCTCCAGGTAACAGACTCTGCTTTTCCTTCTTGGGAGTTTTACACACTTCTGAAATCGCGTCGCCTCCAAACGTGAGAAAGCGCCGAGCCACGGGGTTATTAAAATCGAGATTTCCATTCATCGTGCATATCAAAGCGTCGGCTGTAAAGTGGTGCAGGTCTCCCTCAACGATGCTCAGAGTCGCGAAATCGCCTATTTTGTGTGTGAAGCTCTTCGGAAGAGCAACTGTGTGTTCTTGTTGTGATAAATACAGGTTGCACTGCTTCTCTCTGGCTTTGGTCTTCAGGTTGTCTTCGTGCTTTTCCAGAACCTTGGCTTCTCCTGCTTTGCGATACTTGTGCTTCTCCACGACTATGGATGACAGCTTGTGCCGGACGACATCCACGGCATCTTTAATGTTGTCTTTCGGCGCTGTGACCTTCAGACAAGGAGAATTCGCCGCTTTGCAAGCAAGTATCGACGCGCCAAGCCGCTTGAGTTCAGGGAGATCGGACAGATTCAGGCAGGAGTCCACGAACTCGAGCTCTCGCACAGATTTAAGAATGACGTTTTCAGTCGTTGGTTCCTTGTTTTCTAGATATCTCCTCACTTTTCCTGTAACATCCGCAACTGCGTTAGAAAGCCCGCATATTATAACCTGCATGTTTGATTGTGCGATCCTGATGTCGTTCGCTTTCTCGATTTCATCCTGAAGATTCCCGAGAAAGCGCGTCATCACACCGGTTTGATTGGGAGAAATCTGTATAACCTCCTCTTTGAGAATCTCACCGATTTTATCTTCAGCTCCCTTCAGGTTTTCCTTCTCAACCAAAATCCCCAAAAAATCCTTTCGGTTTAGGAATCTCGCTGGGATGTGGTTGTCCTGCTCAAACTTTAAAAGATCCAGCGACTTTAGAAAGTCAATCAGATGAGAAGAAAGCTTCAGCTGGTGCGTGATTATGTTCTTCTGTGCGTTTCTGATGAGCATCTCCACCGGATTTACTTTCTCCTTCAAACCTTTGAGGGAAATAATATACCGTTTCTCATCATGGGATAAACTCACCTCTCCTAGCTTGGACTGTACGCGCTCTTTTATTAGATCGAATGTCTCTCTGCAGTCTAGTTGAATTGTTGCTTCGATCGTGTTTCTTTCCACTTCGACCTCAAACGCAGCGTTCTTCAGGAGAATCCTGATTTTATCCGAAAGGATCCTGACATGCTCTTTCACTCCAGAAATTACAACTTTAGAGTTGCGCTCCTTAAAGGAGAACGCTGTATCAACCGTGACAAGAACGTCACAGTCCTTTTCAACTCTCCTCCAGACGTCCTCCTCCACTTTCAGCTCTTCTGTGTCGAATCCACTCAAAAACGACTGAACTCCTCTCATTATCTTCGACTCCCAAGTTGGTGCGATTTGCTTGGCGGTCAGAGACTCTTTATTGACGTCCATCTCTAGAATTATTTCACTTGCTAAAGCAGTGCTGTCAATGAAAACCTTAGCATGAAGCAGTTTGGCATCGCTCTCCAGTTGTTTTCTACATCGCTTATTGGTTTCAAAGAATAGGAGTAAATCTTCGCTGACCGAAATGTTGACTTTTGTGGCGATGTCAGTCGGGGTGTGTTTTTCTCCAGTTAAAGCCTTTTGCAAACTTGAGTAAAACAGTGAAGCGTGAACATCTGTGCCGCAAACACTGTGTTTCTGTTCCACCGCTGCATGTGCATCTATTAAAACAGAAGAGACAATCAAATTATTCGATAACATTTTACAATAAGGTTCATTAGTTAACAACGAGAAATACATTTGTTACAGTATTTATAAATCTTTCTTAATGTTAGTTAATAAAAATACAGCTGTTCATTGTTAGTTCACAGCGCATTAACGAATGTTAACATATAATACCTTTGATTTTAATAACGTATTAGTAAATGTTGAAATTAATATTAACTAAGATTAATAAATGTATTGTTCATTCTTAGTTCATGTTAACTAATAAACCATATTGTAAAGTGTTACCAATTACTCTAATTAGGCTTGTTTATTTCCTCAGTATTTTTGTCTTCTTTTCCAGTAGAAATCAAGATACAAGCAAAATGCATACGATATTAAGTCTTGTTTTCTGAAGAATGTATCAAAATTAAGGGACTTTATGCTTAAAACAAGAACAAATATCTGCCAATTTGGTCAGAAAAATCTTGTTTTCCCTTTAAATTAAGATTATTTTTCTAACCCCATTTGCAGATATTTTTTCTTGTTTTAAGCAAAAACTCACTTCATTTTGACACATTATTCAGAAAACAAGACTTAATATATTATGTCATTTTGCTTGTATCTTGATTTAAGAATGTTTAGATATCTGTATGGAATACAAGTAAAATTATTTTTTTTAGGTTATGCACCGAAATGAACATTTTGGCCGATACCAATACAGTAATTATTTATATTTGAAAGCCTATAACCGATATATTGGCCGATAAATCTAAATCCAAGTTTTTATATATTTTTTGAGAGCCTGATTAAAAAAAAAAAAAAGTCTCATCATTAAAATCCATGTCCCAAGCACACAATTATAATGATGTTCTTTTATATTGTAGTTAGTTTTATAGCATATATGACAGATTTGTGATGCGCTTGTTGCCCTGATTGGAATTAACTGCTGCTTCAATGTATATGTAATGAATGAGTGATTATAATCAAGGTATTAATCAATATTTTTCCTTCTAAATATCAAATGAGTTGAATGACTTCTCTACGCTTGTGAGATTTTACTTTGTTATAGAAGTTACCAGTGTGATCACTGAAATGTTCTTTTCATGTATTCTCTATTGTCTGCATTTGATATGAATGCAGTATCAGTGCTCGCTCATTTAGCCCGGCTTCCAATAATGAAATATGGACTTGTTTTGTGTTTGAGAAAGGTCTTCAAAGTGTTAAAACATATAGGGGTCATTGAAGCCAATAGTTTAAGGGACCATCTCTTTGTCTTTACGCCTTACTTTCCAGTTAGACTACAGTGTAGCTCTCCTTGAGAGAAAGAACGTATTATCTTGATGTTTTGAGAAAACTCTCCTGTTTATAGTTAGAGCCTGGCCAAATCCAACCTTGGAAAAGCTGTGTGTCGGTGTGTGTGAACAGTCCTTTTGGTTACAGGTTAAGGAACCACTGGCATTATGGGAGATTGACTGAGTTGTTGTTCTGGACATGCTGGCGTCCAGCAACCCAAATCTGTGGCCTGGAAGGTCACGACGTGCCTAACTTCAGGGTCCGAGTGTCCGCTGCATAATCCATGGAGATATGCTTCAGTCTATCTGTATATGTGTGGAAAATTACTATGTTTATCTATTTCTTAGCCAATGAGAATCATTCAACCTGAAGCAAGGACGTAGCTTAGACCTTGGTGAAGGGTATAACTACTGTGTGTGTGTGTGTGTGTGTGTGTGTGTGTGTGTGTGTGTGTGTGGTGAAGAGTATAACTGCTATGATCCTACGAACCTACGAACTCCCGTGTGAGTCTTGAAGCTGACTTCTGCTGAATCAAACTATCTTCAGTAAAACTTTTCTTTAATTTATTATAATTATGACTCCGGGTCTTGATTCATCATATCTGGTTCTGGGTCTTTAACGGTTTACCCCTAACAGCACTTAACAGTATTTTCCTTTTTTATAGTGATTCCAATCATATTTCAAGCAATTCAAAACCATCACGTCGAACAGTGTGCATCTGAAGTGTCTCAGCTGAAGGAAATAATCCATTATTTATCGGCTTTAATATACAGTGCCTTGTGAAAGTATTCGGCACCCTTGAACTTTTCGACTTTTTGCCACATTTCAGGCTTCAAACATAAAGATATAAAACTGTAATTTTTTGTAAAGAATCAACAACAAGTGGGACACAATCATGAAGTGGAACGAAATTTATTGGATATTTCAAACTTTTTTAACAAATAAAAAACTGAAAAATTGGGCGTGCAAAATTATTCAGCCCCCTTAAGTTAATACTTTGTAGCGCCACCTTTTGCTGCGATTACAGCTGTAAGTCACTTGGGGTATGTCTCTATCAGTTTTGCACATCGAGAGACTGAAATTTTTGCCCATTCCTCCTTGCAAAACAGCTCGAGCTCAGTGAGGTTGGATGGAGAGCGTTTGTGAACAGCAGTTTTCAGTTCTTTCCACAGATTCTAGATTGGATTCAGGTCTGGACTTTGACTTGGCCATTCTAACACCTGGATGTGTTTATTTGTGAACCATTCCATTGTAGATTTTGCTTTATGTTTTGGATCATTGTCTTGTTGGAAGACAAATCTCCGTCCCAGTCTCAGGTCTTTTGCAGACTCCATCAGGTTTTCTTCCAGAATGGTCCTGTATTTGGCTCCATCCATCTTCCCATCAATTTTAACCATCTTCCCTGTCCCTGCTGAAGAAAAGCAGGCCCAAACCATGATGCTGCCACCACCATGTTTGACAGTGGGGATGGTGTGTTCAGGGTGATGAGCTGTGTTGCTTTTACGCCAAACATAACGTTTTGCAATGTTGCCAAAAAGTTCGATTTTGGTTTCATCTGACCAGAGCACCTTCTTCCACATGTTTGGTGTGTCTCCCAGGTGGCTTGTGGCAAACTTTAAACGACACTTTTTATGGATATCTTTAAGAAATGGCTTTCTTCTTGCCACTCTTCCATAAAGGCCAGATTTGTGCAGTATACGACTGATTGTTGTCCTATGGACAGAGTCTCCCACCTCAGCTGTAGATCTCTGCAGTTCATCCAGAGTGATCATTGGCCTCTTGGCTGAATCTCTGATCAGTCTTCTCCTTGTATGAGCTGAAAGTTTAGAGGGAAGGCCAAGTCTTGGTAGATTTGCAGTGGTCTGATACTCCTTCCATTTCAATATTATCGCTTGCACAGTGCTCCTTGGGATGTTTAAAGCTTGGGAAATCTTTCTGTATCCAAATCCGGCTTTAAACTTCTCCACAACAGTATCTCGGACCTGCCTGGTGTGTTCCTTGTTCTTCATGATGCTCTCTGTGCTTTAAACGGACCTCTGAGACTATCACAGAGAAGGTGCATTTATACGGAGACTTGATTACACACAGGTGGATTCTATTTATCATCATTAGTCATTTAGGTCAACATTGGATCATTCAGAGATCCTCACTGAACTTCTGGAGAGTTTGCTGCACTGAAAGTAAAGGGGCTGAATAATTTTGCTCGCCCAATTTTTCAGTTTTTTATTTGTTAAAAAAGTTTGCAATATCCAATAAATTTCGTTCCACTTCATGATTGTGTCCCACCTGTTGTTGATTCTTTCACAAAAAATTACAGTTTTATATCTTTATGTTTGAAGCCTGAAATGTGGCAAAAGGTCGAAAAGTTCAAGGGTGCCGAATACTTTCTCAAGGCACTGTATATATAATAATATATCGGATTCGGCCACATTTTTTTATTGCGCCGAGAAGGATAACATTAAAAATGAACATAGATCGGCCTGTACCGATATACCGTGCATCCCTATATATTTTTTTGCGGTGTACTGTGTTAAACGAAGATTTCATTATTGCAGCTAATCTGAAAACCTACCGTCACAGTTCCCAAAGGTGATGACGGCGCTCATTCGTCTGTTGATCCATATGAAGTTCTGGATATCTCCTCCTCTGCTCTTCTTCTTGTTGCTGAAGTAAAGGGTGAGAATGTCTTCACTGATCTTCTCCAGATCTCCCTGGACCAGGACCGAGTCCGTCCGCTCCATGCGCGTCACTCCGATGTCTCGGCCCTGCAGTTGCTTTGAGGTGCATTTTCTTATAAATGATTTCACGTCTGTTGATAAAATGAAAAAGGAAAAAAAATTATCTAGGCTTTACATGTTCTTTTGAAATGTGAAATTCACAAGTATGTCGTCATTAACTCAGTTTTATTTCTTATTTGAATGTTGACCACAGCCGGCAGTCATTCATTTTCTCCAGTTAAAGGCAAGTTTATTTATATAGCACATTTCATACACTATGGTAATTCAAAGTGCTTTACATAGAGAGGAAATAATCCCAAAATAAAAGCAAGGAAAATTCAAACAGCTTTACATAGAAAGGAATTATAATAATCACACTATAGCAATTCATAGAAAATAGACACAAAATAAAAGCAGGGGGAATTAAAGCAGTTATAAAAGGAATTAAAGGAGATAAATGATACAGTTAATTAGAGTAAAATGAATTAAAATAGTAAAAAGATGATACATAGAATAAACTTCTCATCTGGCAAAACACCGGTGTATCTTATTTTGACTCTGAGATTTCACTCTTATAAATAAAGGTTGCGAAAGTGTTTGTTTTTGTCACAGCAGAGCCATAGAAGAGCTATTTTTGGTTCACCAAAGAATTTTATTTTATGTATTTATTTATTTTTTTCGTGTGAAGAACACTTTAATAATCTAAAGAACCTTTTTACACTATAAAGAACCTTTTGTGCATTGGAAATGTTCCATGGGACCATCAATGACAATAAATAACCTTTATTTTTAAGAGTGTAAAACAGTGAAGTGTGAACATCTGTTGACAATGTGAACATTTATATATTTACTGGTGCCCTGGATGAGATTATTTATTAATTGATTCCAGTCTGTCTAACATTACTTGTATTGATCAAAGTTGCTGAATCGTAAACAAGCGTTTCATGAGAATATAAAACACAACGGTGGAGCGTGGAGACAGAAGATGGTGTCAAATGTAGGTCACTTTTCTTCCTATTGATTAAAAACAGAACATTTACAGAATTATTTTTGCAATCGTTTTTCCACTTTAACGAACCTTTAGTGGTTCATAAATGTTAAAGGTTCTTCACTGAACCATAAAGATCCTTTATTTTTAAGAGAGAGTGTATAGTGATAAATCTTTGCTTTTATTCCTCAATGTCCTCTGGTTTTAATGTCATTAATGATTCATTTTCAGATTATTTGCAATGATGAAAGGTGGTAAGATTTAGCACAAACTGTAGAGGTTAGATCTGAAAATCTGTCATGTATTAAAATCGTGAATTACTATTAAAATGAGCTGCAAAACTATGATTTTCTTCCTCTGTATTTTTGTCTTGTTTTCTATTACAAATGTCTAGACGTTCTTAAATCAAGATACATTTACTGGAGAAGCAAAATGACTTAAGATATTAAGTCTTTTTTCTGATTCTGATTTCTGTTTTACTCATTTGCAAAAGGCTTTAACTGAAGAGCATTATTGTGAATATTAATGACGGCTCAGATTATATGCTTAGGTGACTTTATTTCCATGTAACACAGTGTATTGTACATGTCGATCTTGGCTACTTGCTCTTAGTAGTACTTAGAAAGACATTTCTCATGACCCGGAAATGTACATTTCTATTCATTAATTAATAACCAATATTGAGTGTTCACGGGATTAACCGAGTAATTGGTTGTAATGTTAATGTAGCTACATCAAGTTAACCCGACTAACTGATCCAAATATTCATAATCAATTATAACAAGTTATGATTGATTATTAATATTTCATAGAGCTAATTTGCTACATAGTAGACCCCAAAGACAAAGGAAAATAAGCAGGCGTCCCAGAAAGAGGACAAAACATTGCAGAGAGTGACAATAACAGACACCCATAATGACTTCCAAACCCACCAATATCTTGTTTGAAGGTGACAACAATCCTATCATCATCATCAAGTGTCTCCCAAGTGTATTCTGGTGTCTTGCTACAGCTGCCAATGAACACTGAGATTTTCTTGCAGTCTGTGTCGCCATCAAACCCCGTCAAGATGAAGCGACGGGGGTCTGACTTCTCTCCCAGACTTCCCTCATTATACACTTGTAAAGATACACCAATATCATGTTCTTCCTTGCCAAAAATCTCCTTGAAGTCTGAGAAAAGGGTCAACATTGTTAATTTTGATCTAAAAAATGACAACTAATCATCATGATTTGCTTTGTTAATGTTCTTTAAGGTAAGCTCTGAGTCTGACTAAGCTAGTGCTAGTTGTTTAATGATAGTTTCTATGAAACAGAATTAGGCCTACATCGTGTGTAAGTAAAGCACCAAAAATAGACTTGCAAAACTGGTTTCATGTTACATTATGAGTGGCTAGTAAACAAACTCCCAGTGCAACATTGGTCTTAAATCATACCTGACTGGCTGTAGAGTTTCAGGATCCAGCTGTTATTTCCGTGCTTTGCTAGCTCAAATTGCTCTGTAAATTGCTCAAAATACATCTGAAGTGTTTCCTTATCAACCGAAGTTAATGAAGGGGTGGTAATTAGAAGATCTGGTATTTCTGAATCCTCCTCATTGTCTGTATTATGAACAAATATATACATGTGACCAAGGTCTTATTGTTAATGTTTTGAAATCTGTGAATATTTTTAAACACTAAAAGTAAAAGCATTATAGTCAAACCTTTATGATCTTTAATTTCTGTTGCAGGCTGTCCTACTGCAGAGACCTTTGTACAATAAGGAGGAAGTGTGTGAGCATATGAACATTCATCTGACCTAGTTTTAAATTACAGGGGGGATATTTGTGGGTCCTGATAATGCCAAATGTCTCATGTTACAAGTAAAAATTAGCCTTCATTATTTTAAATATATCTAGTCGTGAAACAATGCAAGCATATTCGTCTAAAATAACTATTTTCAGCTTCAGAATCATGAATATTGTTATTCTGGCGTCTCTATTGCCCTGTGCTTTGGGTTTCCAGCACCAAGTCCAAGCCAATTCACTTACACACCAATGTAATATACAATTTAGCATTTTAATCAACTGCATTTTTTGTTAACTTTTTACCATGTCTTGGTGTATCGCAATAATATCGTGAGTTCAGTATCGTGATATGTATCGAATTGTGACATGAGGGTATTGTTACACCCCTAACTGTATTTCTCTTATGTTTCTTTGATATTTTAAATCAAGATTGGGACCCATATTAAGCTGGAGTGTTGCGTAAATGTACCATTGGGTCCTTGTCTTTCAAAAGAGGCATAAATCATGATATTTTGAAACTCGTAGTCTAATGTGTGAGTCTAAATCGCATCATATAGCTACTGGAGTGCATCAGGGCTCAGTGCTTGGACCACTTCTTTTCTTCATCTACATGGATCTGTCACTCAGAAACATGGTTTTTCATTTAATTGCTACACTAACACACTCTACCTCTCATCCCAGCCAGAATTACTATTCTATATATCTATTAAAAAAAATGTAAAGACTAATTGGGACTAGTCACAGTACTTACATATTGTTGCCCTATTGTTGGTTTGATTGGTATGGAGCGAATTATGTGCCATAATTAAACAAACAAATCCAGCATTTTCCAAACAAACTCGATCTGCTTTGGAAAGGAAAACTCGACTCGCGAACAAACAGAAAGCAATTTGCTAAAATAAAGGTCAATTTGAGCGAAAATGCAGTGGAATAACCAATATTTTGTTTTACAAATATAAATAAATTAGCCTAGATAACAGGCTATTTCACAAATAAATACAAACCATCCAACAAATTGCATGTAACCTTTGAACAAATACCAAATCTAGTGCATACAAATGCATATCTGTCTGTTACGATTGTGAGATCTCTCGGCTTGATTTTCTCACAAATGTGTCCAGGCATTTGTCCTAGATTTGGTATTTGTTCAAAGGTTACATGCAATTTGTAGGATGTTTTGTATTTATTTGTGAAATATTATCTAGGCTCATTTATTTATATTTGTAAAACATATTGGTTACTCCACTGCATTTTCACTCAAATTTACGGAAGCGTTTTGCATTCACTTGAAGAAAAAAAATCTACTCTGTTTTTCTGAATTAACGAGTTAATTATCTCAGAATTACGAGATAATTTTTCATGGAAAAAAAGTTTTTGCTCTGTTTTTCTGAAATTACGAGTTAATTATCTCAGAATTACGAGATACATTTTTCTTGAAAAACATTTTTTCACTCTGTTTTTATGAATTAATGAGTTACTCATAATTTTGAAATAATTAAGTCATTAATTCAGAAAAACAGAGCAAAAACTTTTTTCCATGAAAAATGATCTCGTAATTCTGAGATAATTAACGCTTCCGTACAAATTGACCTTTGTTTTTGCAAATTGCTTTCTGTTTGTTTGCGAGTCGAGTTTTCCTTTGCAAAGCAGATCGAGTTTGTTTGCAAAATGCTGGATTTGTTTGTTTAATTATGGCACATAATTTGCTCCAAATTATTGCTTCAATTGCTCTGCTCAGTTGTAAGTCGCTTTAGATGAAAGCGTCTGCTAAGTGATTAAATGTAATGCAAATGTATTAATGATGATAATTCATAAATAGCCTAATAACAGAAAACAGAATCACCTGGTTTGCAGGAGCGGGCAGTGACTTGAGGAGAGCGCTTTTCTCCAGCTTGGGCTTTGGCAGAACTTGTGGTTTGATCTTTTTGCTTTTCGTGTCTTCTGGTAGTTTCACTGTCACTTCAACTGTTCCCTTAGATTTGAAATCAACTTTATGGATTCTTTTGTCAAGCACCTTCTTCAGATCTGGAAAACAGGGGAATTCTCTGTAAAACTCTTTCATTTCCCAAACTATTTCAGTTCTTTTTTAATCATGTATGTTATGTAACGTTGTGGAAGGTTTGTTTTGAGCTGGAAGCTGGAAGGTTGTTTGTGCTACTGAACAAAAAATATATAATTGTGACTTTTTATCTCACAATGCTCTTTTCTAACAACTGCGTGTTTTGATCTCACAATTCCAAATCTCAGAATTCTCATATTTTTCTTCAGAATTGCGAGTTTATATCTCACTTTCTTTAGCATTCATAACAAATATAAAGTAAATCCTCTATGTAACATTAAAAAAAAAGGAAAATTCTTAAAACGAGCCTACTGCATTTCAGATTATGGGAGGGACTTCCGGTTTGGGGAAGTTCCACTCAAAAAGAAAACAATCATTTAAAATCATAAGGCTACAAATACTACCCTACTTGTCAATCAGTTTGACTGAATTAACGTAACTACAAATTTACTTCATCTACTATTGTCATATAGCCTAGATACATAGAATAACGTGATACTTGGTGTTTAAATGTGACATGCCAAGATGTATGACAAGCTCTTTTCAGACGCTGCATTCTTTCTCTCCTTCCTTATTCCGCTGTATGAAAAAATACAATAATTGCGCATTTGTGGCCCGATTTAATTGACTGGAATGCAATACGAATCTCTCGTTTTTCTACCCAAATGAGTAGAATAATTTCATATCATTGTAGGCTACCCAGGTTTTGAAAATGCTTATAGAGCGAAACTTTCACTGATTGTTTACATTTTAACGGAAGTTACTCACATAATTCGGGAAAAGCGTTATGTGGCGTAGGAAAAGGTAGGTTTAGGCTGCAATAACAATTAAAAATAATAATAATAATAATAATAATAGGCTAATAATAAAGTAGGCTACAATACAATAAAAATAAGTAAACACACATAGAAATACATTACAGATAAATTAAAAAAACATGCGAGTTTATAATATTTCGTAATTCTGAATTTTCTCAGTGTTGTAGAAAAGTCAGATAAACCATGGCAATTACCTTTATTTTTATTTATTTTTTCCGTGGAGGAAATAATTAAGCTTCCAGTTCAGTAAATAGCCTAAGCTTCCTTTAAGTGTATCAGTGTTAGTTTTTGTTTTAGCTATCAATTATGATGTTGCTATATAGACTCACCTTCTTCCCTCATATAAATAAGAAGTGCTTTTCGTTTGTCGTCTTGGTGTTCTCGAATCTGCTCGATTTCTCCTCCAGATCTTCTTTTATTTTTAAAATAAAGCTCAACCTTTGATTTCACACGGTCAAAATCATCCGGCAAACCCTCGAGAATCAGACTTTTCTCTTCCATATTTGCGCACCAAAGAGTTGAGAAGTAGTCTAACTTTCTTTTAAAGTCACAAAACTGTGACAAAAACGCTCAAAAGTAAACTGTCAGGCATATTGTCACACGGAGACACTCACAACAATTCATAAATGAAGAATTTCAAGAAAGCACCGAGTCGATTCAACCGGTCCTTTCGCTTTTACTTCAGATCGCTCACGTGACTTCTTATCAATACGAGGCAAGTTTGGGATCAGGAAGTTGGGAGGTAAATAATAAGCGGCTAATAATATTTACTGAATATAAATCTGATCATTTAGTCACTGGACAAGTATTTGGTGGTTTGATTCGTCTTTTTACCTCAGATACTTTCACTTTCGCTCACGTGACTTCTGATCAAGTAGCTACAAGGCAATCAGGAAGTTGGGAGGTAAATAATACGTGGTGATGGTGAATAATATTCACTGAATATATATATGATAATTTAGTCATTGGACAAGTATTTCATCGTCTCTTCTTCTTTTTTCTTCAGATAAGTTAGCCTATTTCGATTTCGCTTGAGACATGTCTGACAACCCAGAAGACCTAAACGGCGAGGTACGTCCGTTTCACACACTTTTTTGATGTGAATTCAGTTTAACATTTTATAATGCTTTAGTGAAAAACTTGTCTAAAATCGTGTTCAAAACGAACAGCTTCGCAGCCTGGACGACGAGATGATCGCTGCTGAGGCGGAGCTACAGAAATACAAGGTTAAAAACACACACAAACTTCACGAACAATTCATCATAAATTATCTATATCGAACATTTGCATTATTAATTATGTCCACACAGGATCTCGTTGAGTCTGCTGATAATGAAAGATCCAGATTGCTGCTGGAAAAAGCTGCAGCTGATGACGAAAAGAGAAAAGCCGAGGCAGAACTTAAGGCGTTTATGGATTCTGAAGAAGAACTGGGAGAGCAATTTAAGAGAGATTTTCAAGAAGTACAGGTGAATTTCGATGCTATAATAACCAATAACATGGAACTTTCTCAAAACTTAGGGTAACATGGGGGAAGATAACTCCCTCAAGAACTATGTGGGTTTACTTTTAAACAGCAACATATTCAGATATAAGTTTAGCATGTGCAGGATGATGATGCATCAGACCATGAGTTATTAAAGGAAATAAATATAAATTGAAATATTTGCTAATTTAGCCTAGTTGTTATAGCACAACATGTCAAATATTAAAAGAGGTAAGCCTGCCCCTACTGGATACAATTTTACACAGTGTATAAATTACTTTTGATATAATTCTTATTAATATTTATATATTTTTAAAGTGTCATTAATGTAAAATTCTAAATCAGCTATTGTATTTAAAGTTTTATTTTGACAATTTAGTTGAATAACCGATGACAGACAAAGCAGAATACCAGTAAAAGAGATTTATCTAAAAAAGGTAAATGATATTACTTATATACAGGCATATGAATATTTACTTATTTAATTGCCTATATTTTAATAAAAAATATGTCATAAACACTGAGAGATCTAATTAAATGATTTCACTCAATTAACATATAGGTTTTAATGAAAGTTGAAATAAAGATGTCTGAAATGTACATCTACGGTAATTCATAGAAATGCTGAATAATAACACCAATAGTTACAATAAGTATTACATTGAAAAATAACACTAAAAACAACCTGTTGCCTTCTGCGCCAATTCTGGATGACCCATCTTACCCCAAGGGCCTAATTTGATCTCTTTACTTCAAACTAAACACTATAACTTTTACTCCACAGATCTATAAACATTAATATGTCCTCAAATCCCTAATTAACAAATAGACACAAAAGACTTTGACATTCAACATAATACAATGCCATAAAACACTATTTTCCAGAAATTTTTTTGTTTGATCAATTGCCCTCAAAACTGTTTCAGCTGACTAAATCTCACAAATGTTGATATTCAGCAGTGTTTCCCCTAGGATTTTTTTTGGGGGGGTTTGAGGTTGGGCTGCTAGTGTTGCTGAGCGGGCGTGTTACGGATACGTTGTGTCATTTTTTTAGCAATCAAAAAGAGTGTCTAATTGAGTGAAATAATGTATTATGAATCATTAAACTTATACAACATTTAAAAAAATATATATGAAAAAAAATTCACACTAACTCTGTGTTGTGTTTTTTCTGGTAATAAAATGAAGAAATAAAACACAAATTTTTATCATTTATCATCAATTTTAATCATATGAAATTAAATAAACTTTTTGTCAAATAACGTGCTGCACAATGAGCTTTACTGTTAAAATTAAAGCATGGATTATTCCTTAAAAAATTCAGTTTTGATGATAATTTATTTGGATTAGTGTTAGTATTATTACATTGGGACATATCTAAATTCTACTGTACAACGGTAATATATTTCTGTCAAGTTAAACCGAACTTTTATTTTGACGAGTTGCCGTGAAGACCTTTTGAGTTTGTGTGTGTTTATGTCATAATGATAGTTTTTCTCAAATGAAGCGGTAAAATGATCACGAAGTGACTTTCGGAGTGGATCTAGAGCCTGGAGAGGAAGTTTATGCATTTGTGTCTTTATATAGGCAAAAAAAACAGCGCAAGCGTCACATGTGCTCCAGTGTGTGTGTGTGTGTGTGTGCGGTAAATGAAACTGCGCGTCGGCTGCACCATTCATTCACAGAGAACAAGCAGGATTCATATTTAAATTGTCTTTGTGGTTTAATATTCACAGACACTAGTCTACATCGCGATTTGATTTCAAGTGTACTGAACTGCTTTCTATTTATTCCTCAAAAGATTGACAAATTCCGTGAAATTCCGCGTAAATTCCTTTTTTATGACTGGATTTCGTCAGCATTTTAGGGGGGCGGGGGGTCGTTTTGGGGGGGCGGGCCGCCCCCCTAAAACAATGGTAGGGGAAACACTGAGATGAAAAGTCAAAATTTTAAATAGCATAGACATTTATTAAAAGTGCTGAGATGAGATTTTGTCATCTATGGTGAGGAGAAAAAATAAAGTGGGTGGGTGGCTCATCTTGCCCCGGGGGTCATCATCCCTCATGTTACCCTACTTGGCAAGGTTCTCTCAAAGTTAGGAACCAACGTTCAGAGCTATCAGGCCTTTAAAAATGATATTTAAATGTTAGCACAAAAACATTATTTAATTATACAGGTGAAACTTGAAAAATGTGAATATCGTGCAAAAGTTCATTTATTTCAGTAATTCAACTTAAAAGGTGAAACTAATATATTATATAGACTCATTACATGCAAAGTGAGATATTTCAAGCCTTTATTTGTTATAATTGTGATGATGGCTTACAGTTATGAAAACCCCAAATTCAAAATTAGTATATTGTGAAAAGGTTTTCATAACTGTAAGTCATAATCATCAAATTTATAACAAATAAATATTAGTTTCACCTTTTAAGTTGAATTACTGAAATAAATGAACTTTTGCACCATATTCAAATTTTTCGAGTTTCACCTGTATTATTGTTAGCTGGGTAAGCACACTTAACTGAAAGCAGCTGATGAGAATTTATGTTTATCCTTCATCATTTTAGGAGGAGATGAAGAGTCTTGATCGGGTCAATCAGGATCTGAAGAGAGAACGTGATGATTTTCGAAATAAGCTTCAACTCAAGAGGGACGAAAGTGACTCTCTGCAACGCAAATTCAAGGTTGGGTTACAATGTGCACATTTATTTTTTTACTGTTGCCCTAGATGGGATTATTTATTAATTAATTAACGTCTTGATAATTTAAAGCTGTAGTCCGTAGCTTTTTTGGGTTAAAAATTATCCAAAATAAATTTTTAATTTTAAATACATATCCAGCCAGTGTTCAAAACTCTCTGCTTGCCGTAGCTCGACTCAAAACGGTAAGCTTGTAATAATGTTTTTAATTCCAGTGGGACTGGTGGATTTCCACGGGAGATTCGAGCATGTCTTTGCATCATTACGTCACATCTGTACACACACACATCTGTACACACACACATCTGTACACACACACATCTGTACACACACACATCTGTACACACACATCTGTACACACACATCTGTACACACACACATCTGTACACACACATCTGTACACACACACACATCTGTACACACACACATCTGCACACACACACACACATCTGCACACACACACACAAATCTGTACACACACACACAAATCTGTACACACACACACAAATCTGTACACACACATCTGTACACACACACACATCTGTACACACACATCTGTACACACACATCTGTACACACACATCTGTACACACACACATCTGTAAACACACATCTGTACACACACATCTGTACACATACATCTGTACACACACACATCTGTACACACACACATCTGTACACACACACACAAATCTGTACACACACACATCTGTACACACACATATGTACACACAAATCTGTACACACACATATGTACACACACATCTGTACACACACACACATCTGTACACACACATATGTACACATACATCTGTACACACACACATCTGTACACACACACATCTGTACACACACACACAAATCTGTACACACACACATCTGTACACACACATATGTACACACACATCTGTACACACACATCTGTACACACATCTGTACACACACATCTGTACACACACACATCTGTACACACACACATCTGTACACACACATCTGTACACACACATCTGTACACACACACATCTGTACACACACACATCTGTACACACACACATCTGTACACACACACATCTGTACACACACATCAGTACACACACATCAGTACACACACATCTGTTCACACACATCTGTACACACACATCTGTACACACACATCAGTACACACACATCAGTACACACACATCTGTACACACACATCTGTACACACACATCTGTACACACACATCTGTACACACACACATCTGTACACACACACATCTGTACACACACACATCTGTACACACACATCAGTACACACACATCAGTACACACACATCAGTACACACACATCTGTTCACACACATCTGTACACACACACACATCTGTACACACACATATCTGTACACACACATCTGTACACATACATCTGTACACACACACATCTGTACACACATCTGTACACACACATCTGTACACACACATCTGTACACACACACATCTGTACACACACACATCTGTACACACACACATCTGTACACACACATCAGTACACACACATCAGTACACACACATCAGTACACACACATCTGTTCACACACATCTGTACACACACACATCTGTACACACACACATCTGTACACACATCTGTACACACACATCTGTACACACACATCTGTACACACACACATCTGTTCACACACATCTGTACACACACACATCTGTACACACACATCAGTACACACACATCAGTACACACACATCAGTACACACACATCTGTTCACACACATCTGTACACACACATCTGCACACACACATCTGCACACACACATCTGCACACACACATCTGTACACATAAAGAAGAGTCTCGGCTAGTATAAGCTATGTTGAGTGTGAGGATGCTGGAGGTGGAGATTTATAGCCTTTTCTCACAGCACTTGATATAATTAAACATCAATTTGATGGCGGATCCAGAAAGGTTCAAACGACGATCACCAGCGACAACAGATTCACCCGCTGTAAAATGCTAAAGACTTCGTTCAGACTTCAGATCGGCTACAGAAGAAAAGAGACTGCAACCGGACCCATGCGAAGACAAGGATAATATCGGAAGGGCATTACATGTAGTCACGCAATGCTGACGTTGAATATTAACAATTTGAGAACAAAGTATAATTTGCACGGTTTGACGTGATAAGATAAGCGATCGTTATATTTAATCAGCGCGATTTACTGCTATGCTTTTTCCCCTTAGTTGGTCAGAACAAAAGTGGATGTTACTTACTTGTTCAGATTACATTTTCCGGTACAAATTCTTATGTTGGTCATACTTCCAAAAAGTATAATCTGTGATTCTGAATGCCAGTATCCACAGTTTATGATCCACACCGGCGCGGCGACTGACAGCCTCACACTCTCCTCAAAACATCGGATTCATCCTCGCTGTGCCGTGCCGAAGCACAACTCATGTTCTACTTTTCGGAAGTATGACCAACATAAGAATTTGTACCGGAAAATGTAATCTGAACAAGTACAAGAAGTAAGTAAGAAATTTCGGTTTGCGTACCCCGAAGTGATAAAATAAAATAAAATTCTGTATCAAAATTTATAGGCAAGACAAGTAGTTTGTTTAGGCATGGTTTGTAGGAAATTACAATCCTGCGCACATATATTCAAACGCACATAACTATAGAATCAACTCTTAATGCGCATGTGAACGCCATCAGCGTTTATCACAGGTTCAGTTTATAGTCTGTTTAGAGAGAACGGTGTCGTCTTAGCGGCCGCTAATTTAATAACAAATGATCATTTCGACGGAAGTGAATCAATCAAAACTAACTCTAGCTGGAAAATAACATTATTCAAGAACCGCTATAAAACCTTACCTTAAATTATATGTTTATCTCTGTAAAGCTGCTTTGAAACAATCCACATTGTTAAAAGCGCTATATAAATGAGGATGACTTGACTTGACATAAAGTTGATGATTCAGATAATAACTGCAATTGCAGATTTCGAACAGAGATGGCGACAAAGAGGGAAAACTGCGGACAGAACCTTAGTGGTTCCATGGATGTTAAAGGTTCTTCATGGAAGTGTAGTGATACATGTAGTGCCTCATTGCCATGTCACATCTTTCTTTAATACATTTTTTTAGCCTAAAACTCTAAGCGTACTCAACTCAGACATAGGGCCCTATTTTAACGATCTAAAACGCACGTGTCAAGCGCAAAGCGCAAGTAACTTTGTGGGCGGATCTCGGCGCTGTTGCTATTTAACTGGCGGGAAAAAAATGAGTCTTGCGCTCGACGCAAATCTAAAACGAGTTGGTCTGAAGTAGCTTCATTATTCATAGGTGTGGTTTGGGCGTAACGGGAAACAAACCAATAAGAGCGTCATATAACATTCCCTTTAAGAGCATGATGAACGAGGTGCGCTTGTTCCATGGCGCAATACTATTATAACGGCGTATTTACCAGAATCGGTTCACAGCCGAGGAGATCGATGTTCTCGTCGGGGCCGTAAAAGAAAGAGAAGTGACATTGGGGACGGGACAAACCCACCCAAATTAGCTTCGGTTAAACATGTATATAATAATTTGGGTAAATGTGTAAGCTTTATGCCTATTTTTCCCATCGTCATGGACACAACAATGATTTCCCTCGTGTTTTAATATTTTTCCTTATAATAATATATCATTTGCAAAAAGTAAAATGCATCTGTGTAGATGCGAGAATCATCTACAGTGTATGCGCATTGTTCACACTCTGTATTATGGCCAAGCATGCGCGCTTAAAATAGCATCTGAATGTACGCGCAACGCGCCACTGACTTTAGACTAGGGTTTTTCTGGTCAGTGGCGCAATCGTTTTCTGGAACTGCAAAATAGCACCAGGGATTGTTTGCGCCGGAACACGCCTCCTTTTTTGCGCTGAACCGCCCAGGGAGCGCAAGTTCATTCCCTAGTTTGTCGGCGTGCGTCTGTGGAGGGAAAAGTCCGCTTTGCACGGGTGCAAAATACGAATGATACATGCGTCGGTGTACCAAGTCAATTGCGCTGGGTGCAAGATAGGGCCCATAGTCCTTTCCCAGAATCTAAAGTGATGTATATGAATACTTGTCTGTAACTGACCAATAACTCTTCATTCTCTCTGAATGCAGATACAAGCCAAAATCCCAGTGAAAACAGTGAAGTTTACTCGTGGTCTTGAGGCGGAAGAGGGAGACGAGAGAGAGGATTTCGTGGCGTCTGTGTTCACGGTCACACAAAGACCCTCGTTTCGCCTGAAGGGCGGCCAGGCTCTCATCACGTTTGAGGAGGAGAAGGGTAAGATCGACAAAATCACATTTTTTCATGATCTGTGCATTTTTTCTGGTTTTATTTGCTTTGATCCATTTATGTAAGAGTTGCAACAGAGAGATCCTGGTGTCGTGGGTTCTGCTGGATGTTTATTTATCCTTTCTTTTACCAGGAAGGTCCCATTTAAAATATAAAATCTCTTCTTCCAGGGAGTCCTGGTCAAGATGGCGACATAAAGTTTCACATAAAAACACAATTTAAACAACAAATACAATACAAATATATCAAAGATGAATGAAAACGACAATTCTAGGAACATCCATCAACAACAGTGATATATTTATTAGTGAGATAGGGATGCAAGTAGGAAGTTTTCCTAACATTGCTACTTGATTTTCCTGTGAGATTTTATGTTTTCTATGTTTTTCAATGCATAGTAAAATAAAACCTGTAGCTGTAATTTGCCTTTTTGCCAAATAATTTTGTCAGATAAATACATTAACTAAGTGTAGTGTTTTGTTCTTCCCTCATATTACAAATATTGGGTGGAAAAATTCTAATATTTTCCTCATATTTTGATGGTTTAACTCAGTGTTTCTCAACCTCTCCTGCAGGGACCCCCTGACAGGCCATGTTTCTGTTTTAACCCTGAAATGGCACACCTGATTCAAGTCATTAAAGGCTTAATGAGTAGTTGACTAATTGATTAATTGAACTATTCCTACTCTAATTACTCATTAAGCCTTTAATTACTTGAATCAGGTGTGCCATTTCAGAGTTAAAACAAAAACATGGCCTGTCAGGGGGTCCCTGCAGGAGAGGTTGAGAAACACTGGTTTAACTGAACTTGTAAGTCAATAAAAACAAATACTACTTTTGCCACTACTGTATACACACTGAACAAAAATATAAACGCAACACTTTTGTTTTTGCCCCCATTTTTCATGAGCTGAACTCAAAGATCGAAGACTTTTTCTATGTACACAAAAGGCCTATTTCTCTCAAATATTGTTCACAAATCTGTTTAAATCTGTGTTTGTGAGCACTTCTCCTTTGCCGAGATAATCCATCCACCTCACAGGTGTGGCATATCAACATGCTGATTAGACAGCATGATTATTGCACAGGTGTGCCTTAGGCTGTCTACAATAAAAGGCCTTTAGATTTGTGAACAAAATATTTGAGAGAAATAGGCCTTTTGTGTTCATAGAAAAAGTCTTAGATCTTTGAGTTCAGCTCATGAAATACGTGGGCAAAAACAAAAGTGTTGCGTTTATAATTTTGTTCAGTGTGTGTTTCTCATAATGTGGACACACTGTCTCTGTTGTGTGTCTTTCAGTGGCAGAGCAGATCCTCAGACTGGCGAAGTGCTCGGTGACCTGTGACAAATCCAAGATGGATGTGAAGCCGTACTCTTTATCTCTGGATCCTTCCGTGAAGTTTGAGGTAGAGCGATTTGAGTTTTTTTCATCAGAGCTGAAATGAGGGATTGTATCACACAGGGATGCACGATATATCGGCCACCATATCAGTATCAGCTGTTCATTTTTAATGGTATCCTTATCAGCCCAATAAAAAAATGATCGATATATCACATAAAAAAAATTGATATATTACAGCCAAT
This sequence comes from Rhinichthys klamathensis goyatoka, assembly GCF_029890125.1. NCBI lineage: Eukaryota > Metazoa > Chordata > Actinopteri > Cypriniformes > Leuciscidae > Rhinichthys > Rhinichthys klamathensis. The sequence continues at coordinate 1,479,094 of NW_026606834.1, forward strand.
AATGGATTATTATGATTGGAATTGCTACGGTTAGGTACAACATGTGCAGTGCAAGTCTGTCATATAGGCAGTGTTGGGCAAGTTACTTTTAAAAAGTAATTAGTTACAGTTACTAGTTACTTCTTCCAAAAAGTAACTAAATTAGTTACTCAGTTACAAATTTTAAAAGTAACTAGTTACTTAAGAAAGTAACTATTGCGTTACTTTCAAGTAAAATTAAATTTTAAATGCTCAAATGTGACCCCACCTCTACCCTGTCTGACTATGCGTTATGATGGGTCGTTCGCAATTCATGAGCGTTAGCCGTTAGTGATGATGGGTCGTTCGCGAATGAGCGTTAGTGATGATGGATCGACTCGTTCGCGAATGAGCTTTTGATGGGTCGTTCGCCATTCGCGAATGAGCCGGCTCTTTTAGGTGAACGTCGGGAGCTGGCTCGCATATCTGGAGAGCCGACTCTATTTTTACAAATTTAGCCTATAGAAATTAAATAATTATGTAATAAAAATTGAAATATTATAGTCAAAGTCATTTAAAGAGCCGTTTGTGAGCCAAAAGAGCCGGCTCTTTTCAGTGAGCTGAGTCAAAAGAGCCGAATGCCCATCACTACTATGCGTGCTTTCGAACACCCGCCCAACTCTACCTCTGATTGGCTTACAATGACATTTTACTCTACCTCAGTCGTCAGCATTTATGTGCTTGACTCGTAGAGCTCTGCCCACTAACCAAGGAAGAACAATAAAAAAAAGTATTTGCCTCTCACTCAGAGATCTACTTGGTCTGATGAAAAAAATACAGCTTCATCAGTTATAGTAACGCGCCGCATTTTTTGGCAGTAACGGGAACGGCGTTATTAAGATGAGAAGAGTAATCAATTAGATTACTCGTTACTGGAAAAAGTAATGGCGTTAGTATTCCCATCACTGCATATAGGCTATAAAATTATAATAAAAACATCATTATAATTGTGTGCTTGGGACATGGAGACTTTTGTTTTTTTATAATCAGGCTCTTAAAAATTATATAAAAATTTGGATTTGGATTTATCGCCCAATATATCGGTTATCGGCTTTCAAATATAAAGAATTATCCGTTATCGGCATTGGCCAAAATGTTCATATCCTTAGTATCACAGATTTGTTTCAGAATAATGTGTTCTTTGTTGACGTGAATCACTTCTGTCCATGCAGGTTCACATCAAGGTATCCAAGAAGACCATCAAGTTCCGCAACGCCCCGCCCACTTTACCCGAGGAGCGAATGAGAGACCGGCTGGAGCTGTCCTTCTCTAGAGCCAGTCGAGGTGGAGGTGAAGTGGAAAAACTGGAGTACAACAAGAGTAACGGCACAGGCCGCGTAACTTTCGTCAACACTGGAGGTGTGTCTTTATCCTCACATGATGTTGTTTTGAACTTCTATACTATTATTGTGTGTTTTGTGTTCATCATAGAAGTTGTGATAGGAATGCCGTACTATACACTTCATACTTCATGTACTAGAGGTTGAATTACTTCTGAATTTTTTTAATTGGACATTTATGTGATTAAAGTCGAGTCGAATAGTCGCAGATTACGTTAATAATGAAGAAATAAGCCTGAGTTGAGAGTGAACACGGGTTGTCTTGTGCACAGCTATGGCATTTGACACAGTGCTCCAATAACAGATTATTTTTATCAGTTCGTTTGTCTTTGGCTCGTTATATTTCTCACAGATTTCGTCTCGTTCTAAATGAGATACAGATAAAGTAGCACAGTAAAGAACACATTTGTATGAATGCATCAGTGAGAGAGCGATTGCGTGAGACTATTTATGCTGCAAAATGGCTTAGAATAGTGCACAAGTATGCAAATTGGGAAGCACATACCCAGCTAACAAAAATATGTTCTAGGAATGTTTTGCTAACATTCCTGTTAAGTTATAAAATTGTTTTTTAAATGTTTCCTGATCGTTCAAATCTATTGTTTTTTTTTCTTCATTCTTTTAAGAGCGAACGTTAAGGGAACATTAAATAAAAAAAATAAAAATAATTTTCATTCAGAGAATGTTTACTTTGGAGAGTTCTCTGAACATTCTGAAACAGCGTTTAAAAAACAAAATAATGCTTAAATAATGTTTTTGTGCTAATGTTTTCAGAACGTTATTAAAGACCAGATTACTTTGAACTAACAGTCTATTAATGTTACTGGAAGCTGGAAGTTTGTTCATAACTTTGATTAAACCTTGCCAGAACGTTCTGAGAACGATCCCTGTTAGCTGGGTAATAGGGGTGGAGCCGAACCCGAATACGGTATTCGGAAAGGTACAAATAACGTGTTTTTTACGAATAGTTATTTCGAACAAATACTTAAAAAAATATTTGTATTCGGGAACAAGAAAAACTTTATATCAAAAAGCTGCGTTTCCTCACGAGACCGCAGTGCATGCACGAGTGAGTGAGTGAGTGACGTTCAGGAAGAGGTGACTGACACAGGCTGCTCCACACAGCAACAGAGAGGGCTCGGCTGAGCGAAAAAACACTTAAATGCACCACTATTTTTGTTTAATAGATTTTTGTACCTTAACTGGGTTCCGGAGGCAGTTTATAACTTTCGGGAAGCGGAGTTTGATCGGGAGATTATTCCATTACGCTGCATTATTGACGTCTGCAGTCGGATGCTCTCATGTTCGCTCTGTTTACGTAGCTCTGTTAGCTCGGTAATTTAGACAATAGGCTGTTGACAGAGTAACGTTAACGTTCGGTTAAAAAGGTTAAAAAATGCTTGTGTAGTTGTGTCGAATTGTATGCACTTGTGGGAGTTATATGGTACGCAGACATCCCAAGTCTCTATTGATAGCGGCTCCCTGAAATTAGTTCAAATCTCCCGGAATCTAACGCGCATGCGAGAGAGAACATACTGTGCTCCAAACCGTGAAGCGCGCGCATGGCAGAGAGAGGGAGAGAGCGAGAGACCTTGCGTGTGTGCGTTATGAAAGCTAGTCCCCCCCCCCCCCCCCCCCAACCCCAACAATCCAGTCAACTCCAAACTAGATTTTTAGGCCTATTTTGAATTTTACACGAATACGAATACAAATACGAATACTTTTCCCCCCTCAACAAATACAAATACAGATACAAATACCGGCTGCTTTGCACACCCCTACTGGGTAATGTACAGTGTTGGGGAAGTTACTTTTAAAAAGTAGTGTAACTCGTTACTCGTTAAGTCTTAAAAAAAGTAATCCGTTCTTTACTTAGTTACCCCATATGGAAAGTAACTTTTTACGTTACTAGTTACTTTTACGTTACTTTTATGTTGCTTGACTTTGGGCACAACCCAATATCTGTTCCTAAATGTGTAGGCCTAAATAAAGTTCTACTATGCATAATGCCATATATAATGCCATAAATGCATAATGCATTTATCAAAAATTTTAATATTTATGAAGAAATGCCCGTTAATGGATAGGCATATGCATGGGTGAGAAAGAAAGCCCCCAAGAAAGAGCAAAGCTCCCCGTTAGCACCCCCAAAAATAATTCTATGGAAGTCCTGAACCGCATGGTAAAGAAAAAAAATTAAAACTTATCTTGTTATTTCGACATAATAAGGGGACATTCTAATCTGCATTAAGCCAAATTAAGCGTTCTTATAATGGTTTTCTATGGGAGGAAAATGCTTAACGTGTAATTAAACACGTTGTGTTCATATTCTGGGCTCATCTGATTTTTTTGTACAGCCTACTTTATTATGATTTTAGTATCATAATGATTAATAAATGCGCGCACAATTATCCGTGAACTTGATAAATGTTGCAGATATATTTTACTATGCACGTAAACAAATGCCTTTCAACTTGTGTGCAAAATTCAGAATTAAATGAATGTGCAAAAATTTAAATAGAGAGTCTAGGCCTACTATACATGTTGTAGCCATTAAATAAGCGCATTTAGTTTCATATTTGTTAAAATATTATAATGTTATTTTTTTTCCATCTATGTTGATTCTGAAAAGTGAACAGCATGAGTAAGATGGATGCGCAATATATCGGGAGACATGATTTTGACCACTTCATTAAGTTTTTGTTTTGAAGAAAGCCTTTCTTTAAAGTGAATTTCGTTTTGTATAAATTGTATCTTAATTTTAATAATTTTTTTATCAACCAATTGCCTGGATTTAATAAATAACAAGCAAATATAGCAGATAACAGTCACTTGTTGCGCGTGAACTGGAGCGCACCTCATCATAAATTAGCCGAAACTCAGCGTATGCCTCACAGACATGAGAAATATATAGAAAGCTCGAAATCTCTTTAAACGAAACAATTCAAAACAAAAAGAAATAGGCTACTCTCTGATTATGTAATCCATTATGTGCATTTTTCTCTGTCGTTCATACGGAGATGGCGATGATTTACAACTAGACTTTCACATTATTTGAAGATGTTTTTCCACAGTCCCTGAATGGGAATATCTCTAGAATGAAGGGATATCATCATTCAAACTAAATTATAATTAATTCCCAGTACATGTCCCATACTGATCTGCACTAACTTTTGTCATAATTCAGCCACTGTAGGTTTTGCAAGTCTGTTGTATCTGTGGTTGGATGTTTCCGCTCAGTTATGAAGTTTATTATCTGTCAGATTCATAGTTCTTCACGACAGTCTTTCTGGTTTCACTTTCAGTCGCGGAGAATTTGTCTCTCAGAGGAAAGTTTTGTGTAGACACCGGCAGCGACGTGGTGGTGGACGTGCTTCCTCTGTATGACTACCAGCTCAAGAAATTTCAAGTATGTTTTCAACAACACACATACGCGTTCATTTTCTACATCATAAACAGGTGTTCAGTGAGGAAGAGCATGCATTTGATTGATGGTGTTTGCTGTCACATTGCAGACGTACTCAGGGGCCCCGAATCGCACCGTACTTCTGGGGGGAATTCAGGGGCTGATGGATGAAGAAGATCTTCAGGACCATCTAGAAATCCACTTCCAGAAGCCCAGTAACTATGGAGGAGAGGTTGAGAATATAAAATACGTTCCTGATGGAAAGGAGCTGACGGCTTTCTTCTCTGAGGACGGCATTGAAAAGCCCAGCTGAGGGCCAAATGTTGTTTTCAGTACACTGCAAAAATAATGCTCTTCCTCTGTATTTTTGGTTCAAACTAGAACAAATAACTGCCACGGGGGTCAGAAAAATAAACTTAATTCAAAGGGAAAACAAGAATGTTTATTAATAAGAATGTTGAGATATTTGTACTGGAAAACAAGACAGAAAGACAATAATTTTTGCAGTGTTTGCACCAACAATCAGGTTTTACTTTGAATCAGTGAGGAGAAGCGTTACTTATTATATACATGTTATTAAGTTTGTGGGATTCTTCAGATTTTTCTTCAGATTGTACTGATTATATCAATCATATCTCCTCATTGTCTTCTTTAAAATAACATTATGACAAAACCTAAGTTTCCTAAAATGCATTTATGACTGGAACAGAAGAAGTTTATTAAGTAGGTTATGTGTCTAATAAATGACATCATGCATTGCAAGAGCATTGTATTTTAACTATATATTAAAATAAAGTTTATTCAAAAGTTATCTACATGGGCTGCAGCATTAATGATTAACCGATGTTTGGGCACTTTTGCCAATGATTTGGAATGATCAAACAATGAAGGCATCCATATGAAAATGAGCCATATTTAAAGCCTTTAATATTTGTTATGGTCTTTAATCACTTTGCAACTATCTTTGGTAAGAGAATTGAACAGATTGATAGCTGTAAACAAAACACAAGCTTATCTAGTAATTTTTTTAAGTCAGTTTTGTTCGTTTTTTAGTCAGTTGTTATTAATATTAGTTTTTGCATTTTTAAAATGTCTAGTTTTTTATTGAGTTTCAGTTTTAGTTTAGGTTATTTTACTACTTCAACTTAAATGAAAATGAGAAATGTTGTCTTGGCAACTAGATGAAATAAAAATACGTTTTTTATATTTTATTTCATGTAATTGTTTTAAAATATATATATATATATTTCAGTTCCATATCAGTCGGTCACTTTCTCAACTTTCTCGACGACTGGCTCATACTGGCACACTCTCGAGATCAGTTATGCGAACACAGGGATCTGGTGCTCAGTCACCTCGGCCACTTGGGTCTTTACTCTTCAGGTCAACTGGGAAAAGAGCAAACTCTCCCCCGTGCAGAGGATCTTATTTCTCGGTGTGGAATTGGATTCGGTCACACAAACAGAGCGCCTCACAGAGGACCCGTTCAAAGGCAGAACGGCGGTCCCACTGATTTTTTTTTTCAGAGGCTCCTGGGGCATGTGGCAGCGACGGCAGCGGTAACACCGCTCGGGTTGCTCCATATGAGACTGCTTCAGCACTGGTTTCACGGCCGAGTCGTGACCTTCAGCCCGTGGTCAGAAGTGCCTTTGGAACAGGTGTCCAGGCGTGCTGTGGTGTTCACAGATGCATCTGCCTCGAGTTGCTGGCAGTACGTCTCGCTCTGAGCCGCTTAAAGAGGCCGCTGCAGGGCAGGGACGTACTGGTCCGTACAGACAACACTGCGACCGTTGTGTACATCAACCGGCAAGGTGGTCTTCGCTCCCGTTGCATGTCGCAACTCGCCCGCCATCTCCTCCTCTGGAGTCAGAAATATCTAAGGTCGCTTCGGGCCATTCGTGTGGTCTAAGGTCGTGTGCGTAACCGTGTGGCCGACGAGCTATCACAAGCTGCGCTCCCGGGAGAGTGGCGACTCCACCCCCAGGCGGTTCAGCTGATCTGGAGAGAGTTCGGGGAGGCTCATATAGACCTGTTTGCCTCTCCAGAGACCTCCCACTGCCAGCTGTTTTACTTCCTGACCGAGGGAACACTCGGCACGTATGCACTGGCACACAGCTTCCCCCAGTGAGCCTACTTGCACAAACCCTGTGCAAAGTCAGGGAGGACGAGGTGCAGGTCCCTATTGGCCCACCCGGACGTGGTTCCCGGAACTCAAGCTCCTTGTGACAGCCCCTCCTTGGCCCATTCCTCTGAGGAAGGACCTTCTTTCTCAGAGAAGGGGCACCCTATGGCACCCGCGTCCGGACCTCTGGAAACTCCATGTCTGGTCCCTGGATGGGACGCGGAGGTTCTAGGTGACTAAGCATCGTTAGGTACTTAACACCATCGCTTCAGCGTGAGCACCATCTACGAGACGCACTTACGCCTTGAAGTGGAACCTGTTTGTCGAGTGGTGTTCCTCTCACCGAGAGGACCACCGAAGATGTTTGATAGGGTCTGTGCATTCCTTCCGGCTGTCTCCCTCCACCCTCAAAGTACATGCTGCCGCCATTTCAGTGTATCACGACCACATAGATGGCAAATCAGTGGGGAAGCACAACCTGGTTGTCAGGTTCCTTAGGGGGGCGAGACAGTTAAATCCTCCTCGATCCCTCTCCTTACGCTCTTGGGACCTTTCCCTGGTGCTCCGAGCACTTCAGGATGCTCCCTTTAAGCATCTGCAGTCAGGAGACTTAAAGCTTCTGTCCATGAAGACTTTGCTACTGGTTGCACTGGCCTCTATCAAGAGTGCCTAGAGTTTGGGCCGGGTGACAACCACATGGTACTGAGACCCCGGCCTTGCTATGTGCCCAAGGTTCCTACCACTCCCTTCAGGGACCAGGTGGTGAACCTGCAAGCGCTGCCCCTGGAGGAGGCAGACCCAGCCCTGGCTTTGCTCTGTCCTGTCCGAGCTCTGCGACTGTACGTGGACAGAACTCAAAGCCTCAGGACCTCAGACCAGCTCTTTGTCTGTTACGGAGGCCAGCAGAAGGGAAAGGCTGTCTCCAAGCAGAGGTTGGCCCACTGGATAGTGGATGCCATCGCCTTGGCTTATCCTCCACGAGAGGCGTTGCATCCTCCTGGGCGTTGGCACGTGCCGCCTCGCTAACAGATATCTGTAGAGCTGTGGGCTTGGCGACACCTAACACATTCTCTAGGTTTTATAGCCTACATGTAGAGCTGATCTCCTGCCATGTTCTCACCCTAAATGGGTAAATAGGCTCTGTCGGCTTGCTGCGTCCTACCGTGTGCTTATATTTCTCCAGAGTGAAAGCCTGTTGAGTCCTCCACCACCCTCGGAGCTGGATGTGGCGGAGCGTCCGGCTTCAGGACTTTATCCGTTGAATCCCTGAGAACCGGGTCTTATAGTCTCACTGTATTGGTTGCCACGAAACAAAATTTAAAGAAGAAAGACTGAAATTGTATTTTCTTGTTAAAAAAACAACAACAAAAAACAATTGTCATACTCCAATAATCTTTATTTACAACTTTGAAAAATCATTTTTGGATTGATGGATGGATAGTCAGTCCACTTTAGACATTCTGCTAACTATAAGTAACTTTGCAACTACATCTCAACTAACTTTCATTGCAGTATTAGTAGAGTGTTAGGTTAGGGTCGGGGTTATTAGAATAAGTTGACGTACTTGTTGTTAGTAGAGTGTCTTAATTGGACTTTATAAATAAAGTGATACGATATATAATCGTATCAATCAATCTGAGATTCCCAGTTAACTCCAAAGGTTTAAAAGAGTGGTTTGGCTGCTAGTTAACATGGGTCAGTTAGACTCTGCTGGTAAACTGCATCTTTCTCTACTGAAAGTTATTCAGAAATAGCCAAATTTTCTGACAAAATACTTTTTCAAGAAACATCACTAATATTTCTTATTATTGTATTATGAGTATTGCCCTTTTCCTGGTTCATTATGGTTACAGTTTCTTGGTCCCTCACTCTCATTTCACATTTGACCCATGTACTGCTTCATGTCCTGAATTGTGATATAAGTTTATAAACTCTAAACCATCTAGGTCTGCTGTGATCTGCAGTGGTCTGCAGTGATCTACTGTGGTCTGCTGTGATAGCGTTTTCTACAGTGATCTACTGTCAACAGGGGTCTACAGTGATCTACAGGGGTCTACAGTGATCTACAGGGGTCTACAGTGATCTACAGGGGTCTACAGTGACCTACAGTGGTCTACAGTGATCTACAGGGGTCTACAGTGATCTACAGGGGTCTACAGGGGTCTACAGTGGTCTACAGTGATCTACAGGGGTCTACAGGGGTCTACAGTGATCTACAGGGGTCTACAGGGGTCTACAGTGACCTACAGTGGTCTACAGGGGTCTACAGTGGTTCACAGGGGTCTGCAGTGGTCATCGGCTGTCTGCTGTGATCTATAGTGGTATACCGTTTTCTACAGTGGTCTACAGTGACCTACAGTGGTTTACAGTGACATACAGTGACATACAGTGGTTCACAGTGACCTACAGTGGTTCACAGTGACCTACAGTGGTTCGTGACCTACAGTCGTCTACAGTGGTCTACAGTGATCTACAGTGACCTACAGTGGTTCACAGTGACCTACAGTGGTCTACAGTGGTCTACAGTGGTTTACAGTGACCTACAGTGACATACAGTGGTTCGTGACCTACAGTCGTCTACAGTGCTCTACAGTGCTCTACAGTGCTCTACAGTGGTCTACAGTGACCTACAGTGGTCTACAGTGACCTACAGTCGTCTGCAGTGACCCACAGTGGTCTACAGTGGTCTACAGGGGTCTGCAGTGATTTACAGTGGTCTGCAGTGGTCATCGGCTGTCTGCTGTGATCTATAGTGGTATACCGTTTTCTACAGTGGTCTACAGTGACCTACAGTGGTTTACAGTGACCTACAGTGGTTCACAGTGACCTACAGTGACCTACAGTCGTCTACAGTGACCTACAGTGGTTTACAGTGACCTACAGTGGTTTACAGTGACCTACAGTGGTTCGTGACCTACAGTCGTCTACAGTGGTCTACAGTGATCTACAGTGGTCTACAGTGACCTACAGTGGTCTACAGTGGTCTACAGTGATCTACAGGGGTCGACAGTGGTCTACAGTGACCTACAGTGGTCTACAGTGACCTACAGTGGTCTACAGTGGTCTACAGGGATCTACAGTGGTCTACAGTGACCTACAGTGGTCTACAGTGGTCTACAGTGACCTACAGGGGTCTACAGTGGTCTACAGGGGTCTGCAGTGATTTACAGTGGTCTGCAGTGGTCATCGGCTGTCTGCTGTGATCTATAGTGGTATACCGTTTTCTACTGTGGTCTACAGTGACCTACAGTGGTCTACAGTGACCTACAGTGGTTCACAGTGACCTACAGTGGTTCACAGTGACCTACAGTCGTCTACAGTGGTCTACAGTGTCCTACAGCGGTCTACAGTGACCTACAGTGGTTCACAGTGACCTACAGTCGTCTACAGTGGTCTACAGTGACCTACAGTGGTCTACAGTGGTCTACAGTGACCTACAGTGGTCTACAGTGACCTACAGTGGTTCACAGTGACCTACAGTGACCTACAGTGGTTCACAGTGACCTACAGTGGTCTACATGGGTCTACAGGGGTCTACAGGGATCTACAGTGATCTACAGTGGTCTACAGTGATCTACAGTGGTCTACAGGGGTCTACAGTGGTCTACAGGGATCTACAGTGGTCTACATGGGTCTACAGTGATCTACAGTGGTCTACAGGGGTCAACAGTGGTCTACAGGGATCTACAGTGGTCTACATGGGTCTACAGTGGTCTACAGTGGTCTACAGGGGTCTACAGTGGTCTACAGTGATCTACAGTGACCTACAGTGGTCTACAGTGTAATACACTGGTCTACAGTGGTCTACAGTGATCTACAGTGGTCTACAGTGGTCTATGGTGGTCTACAGTGGTCTACAGGGGTCTATGGTGGTCTACAGTGGTCTATGGTGGTCTACAGTGGTCTGTAGTGATCTACAGTGGTCTACAGTGGTCTATGGTGGTCTACAGTGGTCTATGGTGGTCTACAGGGGTCTGCAGGGGTCTACGGTGGTCTACAGTGTTATACAGTGGTCTACAGTGGTCTATGGTGGTCTACAGTAGTCTATAGTGATCTACAGTGGTCTACAGTGATCTATCGTGATCTACAGTAGTCTATAGTGATCTACAGTGGTCTATAGTGATCTACAGTGGTCTACAGTGTAATACACTGGTCTACAGTGGTCTGTAGTGATCTACAGTGGTCTACAGTGATCTACAGTGGTCTACAGTGGTCTACAGGGGTCTATGGTGGTCTACAGTGGTCTATGGTGGTCTACAGTGGTCTGTAGTGATCTACAGTGGTCTACAGTGGTCTATGGTGGTCTACAGTGGTCTATGGTGGTCTACAGGGGTCTGCAGGGGTCTACGGTGGTCTACAGTGTTATACAGTGGTCTACAGTGGTCTACAGTGGTCTATGGTGGTCTACAGTGGTCTACAGTAGTCTATAGTGATCTACAGTGGTCTACAGTGATCTATCGTGATCTACAGTAGTCTATAGTGATCTACAGTGGTCTATAGTGATCTACAGTGGTCTAGAGTGATCTACAGTGGTCTACAGCATGCTGTAAAGCAATCTCCAGCAGTCTTTAGTGGTCAGCAGTCTTCAGTTGTACAGTTAGTTTGTTGATCAGTTAGTGTTAGGTAGTGTGGTGGCTTGAGTTCTCTCCTCCTCCTGTGGTTCAGAGCTGGCCGGTTGTCGCTCTGTGGGGTTCGGAGTACTTTGTCTCTCTTCTGACGATGGAGTTGTCGATCTGTCGCTGGCGACTGTCCGTACGCGGTTTAGCGATCGTCTCAGCAGGGGGCGTACGGTGCTACTGGAGCTCTTTGAGGCTTGACTGCTTTCCAGTGTTCTTCTGTTGACGTGCTCGAGAGACAAACGGCACAGGAGTGTCTGCCAGAACGCAGAGCGAAACTGGCGTGAGGAGAGGTTATACAGCAGCGGATTCAACACCGAGCTCAGATAGAAGAAGCTGTCAGCCACCAGATGCAGCTTCACGTAGTTTCTCAGGTAGCTCGCGGTCCACGATGACTTGGGCAACGCTGCTGTCATCAGCCTGCGAATCTGGTTTGGCATCCAGCACACGAACAGAGCGCAGACGATCAGCACTAACAGATACACATACACAGACAGACATGGAGGAGAGACAACAGATTGATGTGTGAGAAGAGAATCAATGTCAGGATCCAGGAGAGGTACAATACAAATGTAGAATTACAAATAAAGTGTAGGCAAGGTTCCCTTGAGTTTGCAAAGATCTTTACTCGAGAAAAATTATCTGATGCAACTTTTCACTGTGTTTTTCAGTCCTACTCCAGAGCACTCGAAAATGTCTAATAATCACTCATTTTGTAAGGAAATTGCTATTAGGGTCTGATTTAAATGAAGAGCCCTTTGTGAGTGAAAGAGCCAAATGATCTGGCTCACTAAAATGAGTCTGAATTCCTGTCACTATTCCCATAGTATCTCAGTGGACTTGATTGACAGAGAGAATGAGCTCAGTGGATGTTTGTGTAAGGTTAGCTCAGGTTAAAGGTAAACCTTTTTAAATTAGAATCACTGATAGACACTATCAGATGAGAACAACTCGTTTTTAATAGAGCTGAAAAATGACACTTGTCTTTTTAGAGCTTCTTTACAGCTGAATTTGTATTTGCCTCATATTTGATGAAGTTTGCATCATTGATTGTGTTATTTTCCTGTTTATTACAGTGAAGCTGCTTTGAAACATCTGTATTGTATAAAGCGCTGTAGAAATAAAGCTTGACCCAGACCTGAGAGGAGACAAACAATGAATGTATTAATGAAGAGAGGTCACGGTGTCTTACCGAGGAAGAGGATGGACTGTTTTCGGGAGGCTTTCAGACGGGCGCTCTCGTGTTTGGGAACGTCCCGTCCGGCTCCATTCGTGCCGGATTCATTAGGCCCCATCGGGCCCCGAAGAACGACAATCATCGCTCTGCACATGAGCGCAACACCAACCAGGACGAGAAGATAGAGCACGAACGCTGTGAAGATGCTAGTGCGATACATGACCCAGTGCTGGCTCAGATTGGTGCAGAAAGTCAGGTTTTGCACCGGCATCCGGCGTCCTTCGGGAACGTGTCCTTCGGTTCCTGTAACGATGAGAAGTGGAAGAGCGACGAGGGCCGAGCAAAGCCACGCCGACAACAGGAGCTTCGTCGTACGGCTTCCACCCAAAGCTTTATACCGGAACGGATGGCAAATGGCCATGTAACGCTCAAAACTCAACGTGGCCACATTCAAAATGGTGGCATAACTGCACGCCTCGAACAAAAAGTTGTAGATCCTGCAGGCGGCGTCGCCGGACGAGGACGAGAACGGGAACCAGATGGCGCTGTAGAGTTCAACCGGCATCCCGATCAACAGCACCAGCAAATCAGAGCAAGCCAAACTAACCATGTGATCCGTCACGTTTTTCTGCAGGTATCCGTTTCGCTGAAGCACCTGTGCGACGTGAATGGTGACGCTGTTTCCCACAATGCCGAGGCTGAGAATAAGGCAGTACAAAACGGTGAGG
>NW_026606834.1:1497500-1565000 GCF_029890125.1 Rhinichthys klamathensis goyatoka
AATTGTGACCGGTGGGATTAAACGGGTTAATATAACGGTAACTAACGTTACAGTATGTAAGTAATTATTCTAGCGATATATAATGCTAGATAAGGTGTGCTAGTACATTATTTCAGCAACATGAGTCAGTGAATTAGCAGGTTTCAATTGTTGCTTAGCAGAGTGCGTGACATTTTATCTACATGTTATGCGGCTAGAGCTTTGACACCGAGTCAATGGACTCTGTGTAATTCTTTCTTTTTTACTTGTTTATCGTCATCAGTCTTTTTCCTTTTACCTCTTTGTTTTATGAGCAGGTGTCACTCGAGAATTGGCAGTTTAGGTTGTTTCTCCGTCATAAGCACAGCTGCAGCACGCCGGCAATCTTGAGTTTGAACGACGGCTCGCGCTCCGGCGCTCGCGCTGTGCAAGAGAGGGGTGTGATCAGCGCGGACACGAGCGTGATTGACACTGCTAAGACACTCCTCTCGGCTCTGATTGGTTGTTTCTGACCGGGAGCGTGTATTTCTTGCAAATGGCAATAGGACCACTGGGAGGAGCCAGAGGAGCTTGATTTTTACACAGATTATCTGTCTCATATTCTACTGTCAGGACATAATGACAGTTTTAGCAAATACATTTTTTCAAAAGTTACCTACAGCAGCTTTAAGTTTGAAATGTGCATTTTCATGTCTATTCAAAAAAAAAAAAAAGGAGGGGGGGGGGGGGGGGGGGGGGAGTGACACTTAAAGGGTTAAAGGCGCTATAGAAAATAACGATGAGGTTAATAAAGGTTATTATTATTATTATAAACGAGTCAAAGCGCTCGGCTCCGTGGTTCCGTTGACGCAGGGTTTAACATGTCCTATAAGTTGTGTGAATATAGTCTAGTTGTGCTCTTGTGTCTGCAGATATCACCACAAACTCAAGACGGATGCTTGTATGTAAGAAGTGTTTGGGTTAGAAAGGTCAGCTAGAAGAAAACCCAGTGATCTATTAGCAACAGCCGCCAGTTGGAGAAACCGTAGCGGTCCACTGACTATAGTCAGAATGGACACACAAAAACCAACACAGTCTCATGAAAGTGCGTATCTATACCACGAATGTCATTTCTCGTGCCATTTATATGCCAAAAATGGTTTTTGCGTGCATATGCTACGCACTGAAAACCCCTTGGGTAGGTTTAGGGGGGAGGGGGGTGGGGTGTGCGTGCATATTACACGCCATAAAGTGCGTATCATATGCACGCGAAAACTGCGTATCATATAGACGCAAAAAACATTTTTGGCGTATAAATGGCACGAGAAATGACATTCGTGGTATAGATACGCACTTTCATGAGATCGGGCTCACAAAAACCTAATAAGGAAATACGCATGTGGTTTAGTGTAAATAGAGGATCTCTGTAAACTTTAACAAACAGCCCTTGTAAGGCATGTGAAGATCCTCATCTGTCCGCATGTATGTCGGCACAGAATGCGTTTTTGCAGTTTAGTGGAATTGAAAACCGTGTTCTGTGTGAACGGTCCCTTATTTTAATGCTGTCGGAAATGTCCAACTTCCCACTTCTGACATCGTGATTTCAAGCTTGTTGCTTTGTTTCATGGAGGACAGCAGGATTATTCTAGCATATTTATTGGTCAAATCTTATTAAACCAAGCGCCGCATTAATTGACAACCATGTAAACATTCACTGCGGTAATTTCAGTCAAATGCAG
The DNA here is from genome assembly GCF_029890125.1 of Rhinichthys klamathensis goyatoka. Taxonomy (NCBI): domain Eukaryota; kingdom Metazoa; phylum Chordata; class Actinopteri; order Cypriniformes; family Leuciscidae; genus Rhinichthys; species Rhinichthys klamathensis. Next base: position 1,499,198 of record NW_026606834.1, read on the forward strand.
GCTTTTTAGATGATATGCAGAATCAGTTACTGTGGATGAACTCTGAAATTACTATAGGAGACCAACCACTTTTGTGGAATATATGTATTCAAAATGGTTTAATTTTTGTGAATGACTTCTTAGATACATCTGGTCACTTTATTTCATTTTATGATTTTTCAATACAATTTAATGAATGTTTGGATTTGTATCGATTCAATCAGATTGTCTCAGCAATTCCAATTGGCTGGAAACAAAAAATACAAAATAAACACAAGCAATTGGTTTGTCTCCCAAAAGTACGATGTAAAAAATGGTTACATAATATAAAAATAAATAAAATAATTTATAATTGGAAGTTATATCCTGCAGGATTTGCACTTTTTCCTCACAAAGTCTGCCAATACTGGGAAGATGAAATGCACCAATTCCATGGAAAGAATATTTTAGATCAATTTATAACACTACAGTAGATTCATATTCAAGAATATTTCAATTGAAAATGTTTTACAAGATAATTGCAACTAAAAAAATGTTATATTTATACCACATTGAAAATAATCCATATTGCAGATTTTGTGAGGAAGAAGAGGAAGACATATGGCATTTATTTTACTTTTGTCCATTTGTATATAAATTCTGGTCAAGTGTCCAAGTTTGGTTAAAGACGGCGAGAATAGAACTTATAACACCACAAACTATTGTACTTGGTCACTTTACAGGTAGGTTTCTTTTGTTAAATACCATTTTATTAATAGGGAACATGTTTATTTTTAAAACAAAAACATCATCAAGCTTGTGTTTAGGTCACTTTAAGAATGTTATAAGGTCTCATCTTCATTTAGAAAAGATAATGGCAGAAAGCAAAAATAGATTGGATGAATATAATAAAAAATGGAATAATATTCTATGTGTATTATAATTATATGAAATCTTGTAGTTTTTTTTTTTTCCTATCTCATTCATATCATATTTATTCTTCTGTCGTAATATATTTTGTAAAAGTGTTTTTTTTTTTTTTTTTTTTTTTTTATGTTCTGGGGTATGAATGTGAGGATGAATGTATAAGCATGTAGAGTTTCTGTAGATTTGGTCTGTAAATTATATTTCTTATTAAATAAAGATGAAAAAAAAAAAAATGCAGGCTTTTTTCACTGTGTCTAAAACATATAGGCCTGGTTTCACAGACAGGGCTTAGATTAAGCCAGGATTAGGCCTTCAATTAGCTTTTATAAACGTGCCTTAGGAAAAACATTACTGATGTGCGTCGTGAGACAAAACTATGGCACTGATATATTTTAAGATATGTCAATGCTAGTTGCTTTGCTCAAACATGCATCATTATGGGCTGTCCAACTCCAGAACTTGGGTATCAAAATTATCCCCAAGTTTCCCAGTGGTAATTACGACTTGAGAGAGCGTTTATGTCCAGTTTTTAACTAGGAAACTTGTATTTACGATCATTGATAACGCTGTCAAGAGTGAGACGCGAGTGCAAAAGTTAAAGTCCCCCTGTAGTCAATCATTTTATCTCTTAAAACTCATCTTTGATCAGCAAAATTACATCTTTAAACGTTTTTCCTTGAAAAAATATATATTTATGCCTTAAAATATCTTGAATGTAACTCGACACCCTTGCCTCATTTAGTATACGCGGCTCTATGAATATACAAATGAGCCCCGCCTCCACTCACTCACTCAGCTCAGAGATCCACTGGTTGACGATCACACGTTGATCTGATTGGTTACAAGGTCGTTTGTGACGTCAGAAACACCAGCGATTTCAAACCGTGTTTTTGAGACTGTCTTTGGTTCACTGCAGTTTTAAGGAGGAAATACTCAGCAATGCTGTCGACTTATGAATTTACACATGGTGTGTCTTAAAGCATATTAAAAACACCACATACACATATAAACAACATTAAAAACTGGATTTTCACCACAGGGGGACTTTAAACACATCCATCTAGCATGTGATTTTAGGGCTTATTTTATTTTTGATACGATACCGATACTTTCAAAGGCCAGTAACATCAATATCAATACTGATACCGCTAAACTGAACTTGTAAACTATTACATTTATTAAATGAGCTAAGTGTAAAATGGGTAATAATTATGTTTTTATTTGAAATTTGGAAATCTGTTTACACTGTACATAACACAACACAAAACATGTTAACTTTTTATAATACAATAAAACATTCACAGACCTATCACAGAAAAAGATACCCACTTTTAAAAGGGCTTTTAACATTCAATATGCCTTAAATGCAATTTATTAATTACGTTTTTGTTGACACATGCATATGTTTACTAGTGGTAACCATGGAAATCTACAAATACTATAGTTAAAATACAGCAACTGTAGTAAAACCATGGTTCATTTTCATATTGTGACAGGCTATTGCACCCATAAAATGCAACTTTTTTTCAGACATAGTATGATTTAACATTATAGAACATGATCATTATGATTATGAACTATATCGTTAGTTCGTAGGCTATAGTTAACGTTCAATTTAAACAAATTTAATTGCAAAAGCAATGTAGGCTACAATTTAAATTTGTAAATTGTGAAATAACTCAAACATTTTGTGTTTTTCTGTCCTCTGATGAGCATTATTCTGGGCTGCGTTTCCCAAAAGCATCGATGGTTTCTTATAATCTATATTAATTTGAGCATCGCCTACTTTCGATATTCACATTAGTAAGCATTTCAATAGGCTACTTCAGTATCGATACGAACATTCCTAGTGGAAAACAATGGAAAAGAAGCTCAGTGGAACGAAAAACGCGTTCTGTGTGAACGGGCGCTTGATTTACAGGTCTGATGTATGAGAGATGTTGACGATTGCACAATGGAGAGAGTAAAGTTTGAAGTCTCTGTTAAACTGCATCCTTGTCGTCGTTACTTACCTTACTTTATAACATCTGCACAAATAACTGAGTTGATGAAATCATACAGTGTTTCTGAACATAAAAACTCTTGGAACTCTTGATGTTGTAATGATACAGATAAGATCAGACCACCAATAGAGCGCCATTTGCTGGACAAACTCATTAAAAAAACAAAATATAAATTACAATTTGGGTTGATCGTTGATACGAGTGTTTTCATTAATAGCTTGTTGATGTCTCGTTGACACTTTTTAAACCTATACAACATCAATGTTGTATCAAATAAGCGTCCACGTAGAATGATTGACAGCTGAGCGCGTTCTCGTGGCATCATCTCTCGCGCGCAGGTCACTGTAGTGTCCGGCAGGTGGCGCGCTTCGCCGTCATTTTACTCTTTTTTTTTTTTGTCTCAATCAAAATAAAAAAATCTATTTGGCATGCTTGCTTTGCCAACATGTCAACATGCACAGATAACATTATTAAAACATTAAATAGAACAGAATTGACACACAATTGAATACAGCCACTTGAGAGATGTGCACGAGACAGGAATAAGTGCACTTAAAAATCCACACTTGGGTGAAGTGCACGTCTGTAGTGTGCTAGACTGATGTCTTTAGGGTGTAGTGCATCTATGAGTATTTTGTATACATTTGCAAATGCTTTTAAACACTTGATTGATGAAATTGCGTCATCTGTTACTGAGGAACTACTAAACAGACATTTAGACGTTTATTTTAAAGTGAAACTTAAACATCTAAAAGTGCACATAAAGCTCTGTACAAACTACTTGCATTGCTTGCATCAAAAGTTATGCACACTTGAACACTTGGGCCAAATACAGGAAATGCAAAGACTGCAAGTGTGTGTAATGGGAGAAACCCACAAAATTGCAGATTTTTCACTATTATTTCTGAGATAATCTTTTCACATATCACAGTCGTGCTTTGCTTAGGCAAAACAAACCATCTCTCCAATAATGTTCTTAGAAGAAGACAAATAAAGCGTTCTGGCATTTGAACGGTCACGTGTTTGAGCCGCTCTGCCCCGCCCATGTCATCGCCGTGTGACGCTCGCGGCCGCTCTAGGGTGCGCGCTTTCTTCTGCACTTGAATGCGGAAGTGGAAAAACGCTTCCTTCTCGTTTCCGGGTTCCGCCTCGCGCACAAACGGAGCGACAGATCACTAGTACCGGGAGCTCACCGGCTCTTTAACCACTCGAGATGGCCGCTCGGTTACCGGCATGTGTTGTGGATTGTGGCACAGGGTGAGTTAACAACACAATCTGTCCAGTGCTAACGAAAACCGGCGCTACACGGGCGCGCGCGCTCGCTCGCGCTCCTGCACGGATAACATTCTCTTACTGTATGGCTGTTTTCCGTTTATCAGCTGCTTGTTTGGATTTTGCGATTTGGGCTTTTTCCAGCACATAGATGCGCAAATGACTGTCATGAAATCAGTGTGTTTGAGCTGATTGTGTGATGCTGAGATTACAGGCGCGCGGAAAGGCGATAAAACGCTCCGCTTTTTCTCACATATGACATTTGTGTTTTGTTCTTTTGCGGAGAGGACCGCCTAACATGATTATATTGATGATGAAAATTTAAAACTAAAGGTGTTTGAAGAGTAGGTTAAAATGATTGAATATGTTGTCTTTTCTTTTGCGCATGCGCTCAGCTGCTTCCTCTTCCTCAACTTCCGTATTCTTGCTGCGGCCTTATATGGGCAAACAGAGAAAAACACGAAATCCTGTAATATCTAATATCCATAACCTGTATCATTTATCAATGCTGGACATTGACGAATGTGTAAAGTATTATAACCGCAAACCTGTCTCTGTTTTGTTTCTGTGATGTTGTAATTGATCAGAACAGATCGCCAGTGTTAGGTTAGTTTGACATGTTGAGACATGAAACATTCTCCGATCTGTGTGTGTGTTATTTATTAATTGACACATTTTTAAAAATAGGTTTTTAAATGCAACAGGGTTCGTGTGTTGGTCGTAAAAACAGTCCGTGTGTGAGATGTGATCCTTCAGAGTGTGTTCATAAATCAAAAATATTTTATTCTTTAAAATCACAACTCTGAAGGAAGTGCACATCATAAAGAAATATTATTCAGACTTTCAGAATTAATTATTCATAAATGGGACACGCAGTGTTTGATTTATTTTGATCTGCTGCTCTCCAACCAGGAACTTAGAAATGAGTAACTGGCGAATGACCATGAGCATTAATGTGTGATTTTTGTTTCAGGTACACTAAACTGGGATATGCAGGAAACACGGAACCGCAGTTCATCATTCCGTCATGTGAGTGTCTGTTCTTCTGTGCCGACGTCTGTATAGTGTTGTGCACATCTGTAGGGGTGTAATGTATGACACTAGTGTACTAGGCTGATGTCTGTAGGGTGTAGTGCTAATGCATGACACTAGTGTACTAGGCTGATGTCTGTTGGGTGTAGTGCTAATGCATGACACTAGTGTACTTGGCTGATGTCTGTTGGGTGTAGTGCTAATGCATGACACTAGTGTACTAGGCTGATGTCTGTTGGGTGTAGTGCTAATGCATGACACTAGTGTACTAGGCTGATGTCTGTTGGGTGTAGTGCTAATGCATGACACTAGTGTACTTGGCTGATGTCTTTTGGGTGTAGTGCTAATGCATGACACTAGTGTACTAGGCTGATGTCTGTTGGGTGTAGTGCTAATGCATGACACTAGTGTACTTGGCTGATGTCTGTAGGGTGTAGTGCTAAATGCATGACACTAGTGTACTTGGCTGATGTCTGTAGGGTGTAGTGCTAAATGCATGACACTAGTGTACTTGGCTGATGTCTGTTGGGTGTAGTGCTAAATGCATGACACTAGTGTACTTGGCTGATGTCTGTAGGGTGTAGTGCTAAATGCATGACACTAGTGTACTTGGCTGATGTCTGTAGGGTGTAGTGCACATCTGTAAGGTGTAGTGCTGATGCATGACACTAGTGTACTTGGCTGATGTCTGTAGGGTGTAGTGCTAAATGCATGACACTAGTGTACTATGCTGATGTCTGTAGGGTGTAGGGCACATCTGTAGGGTGTAGTGCTAATGCATGACACTAGTGTACTATGCTGATGTCTGTAGGGTGTAGTGCACATCTGTAAGGTGTAGTGCTAATGCATGACACAAGTGTACTATGCTGATGTCTGTAGGGTGTAGGGCACATCTGTAGGGTGTAATGCATGACACTAATGTTCTAGGATTATGTCTGTATATTTTGTCAAAAGTAGCGACTTCGGTACCAAGGCGGTACTGAAATTTAAAAATGTGTCACGATATCAGGATTTCCCTCTAGCATTTTGAGCGCCGTTGAACGGACTCTTAAACACTTCTGATTGGCCGTTGTGTTGATGATGAGGTGTTTAAGAATCCGCTCAATAGCATTGATGCTGATATCGTCACATTTTTAAATGTCAGTACCGACTTGGTATCGAAGTCGGTACTTTTGACAACTCTGTCTGTAGGGTGTAGTACACATCTGTAGTGTACTAAGCTAAAGTCTGTAGGGTGTAGTGCACTAGGCTAAAGTCTGCAGGGTGTAGTACACATCTGTAGTGTACTAAGCTAAAGTCTGTAGGGTGTAGTGCACTAGGCTAAAGTCTGCAGGGTGTAGTACACATCTGTAGTGTACTAAGCTAAAGTCTGTAGGGTGTAGTGCACGTCTGTAGTGTACTAGGCTAAAGTCTGTAGGGTGTAGTGCATGTCTGTAGTGTACTAAGCTAAAGTCTGTAGGGTGTAGTGCACGTCTGTAGGGTGTAGTACACATCTGTAGTGTACTAAGTTAAAGTCTGTAGGGTGTAGTACACATCTGTAGTGTACTAAGTTAAAGTCTGTAGGGTGTAGTGCACGTCTGTAGTGTACTAAGCTAAAGTCTGTAGGGTGTAGTGCACGTCTGTAGGGTGAAGTGCACGTCTGTAGGGTGAAGTGCACGTCTGTAGGGTGAAGTGCACGTCTGTAGGGTGTAGTGCACGTCTGTAGGGTGAAGTGCACGTCTGTAGGGTGAAGTGCACGTCTGTAGGGTGTAGTGCACGTAGGGGTGGGCGATATCTCGATATTTAAAATATATCGAGATATTTTTTAAACACGATATGGATTTTGACATATCGTATATATCGATATATTGTTTATTTTTAATCCTGATTTCGCCACTTTGCTTGTTTGCCTTCTCTGTGCTGTGCTCGCCCCCGCCTCCTTGCTTTTGTTCCCCCTCACCTCGCGTGTTGTCTCATTCAAAAATTGTCTCATCCGCAACCAGCCCGGAGGCTACAGAACTCCGAGTGTGTCTGCGCGCGAGCGACAGAGCACGAGAGAAACCGAGTGTGAGCATTAATTGCATTAGTAAATTGGTAGCCTACATACTACAATATATAATTACTATATAAGAGGCATGGAAGTTCGATTAATGGACTCCAGTAATCAGAAGGCTACTACAAACGTCTTGTTTTAAACTATTGCAGGGCTCGAATTTCGGCGCGGGTATTGCGCATAATTCTAATCATTCCCGCAGGTCTCCCATTTATAATGCAGGAAATTCCCGCAATCGTAATCCACACAGATTAATCGTAATCCACACAGATTATAAAATCAAATCATTCTTTTAACAACTATCTGCCAGACGCAATTTCACAAACAGCGTGAGTGTTCAGCGGTGCCGCGTCTTCTTTCTCTTCTCTCATAATGTGTTGTGCAAGGCAGGCATCAAGCGCTGCGGCCATAACATACACTCGCGTTTAGGAGTCGGGACATGATGGATATTCACTCGCACAATCGGGCCAGCAGTTCATCGTGACTGAAGTTTACCATTTGCACGTCTTTTCAAGTCTTACCAGTTTAAACATTCAAGCGATTTTAAACTAATCAGTGCTCGCGCGCTCTCTGAGAGATTATTTTCTATGCGCACATTCATAGAAAATCCGCCTTAAGAACAGCTGGCCAGTAACAAAAGTTATTTTTCGCGGATTATATTGCTTTAACACGCAAAATTGTCAATTTCGGTCGTCGTGAGTATACTCTAAACATAGTCGGTTTTGTCTTTAATAAGCATAAAACGCATGCCAGTATAATGAACACAGGATCCGTGCACTAGCTCTTAAAGTGACGGCAGCCATATGTGTCTGTCATTAATTTTGTTGTCAATACAACAAAAGATAGCTTTAAATTAAAGGAATCAGGATTAATAACCTATGCATTTAATTTATTCAGGACTAAAATACTACTGTGTTATTTTCCATTTGATTACATTATTCAGTTTCTGTATATGAATCACGTGATTAATAATGATGACGAAATTCAGGCCCTGTGTTTAATTTTTCTCATTTGGTTACATTCTGTTATGGAAAATTAATTTTCTATTGATTGTAGGCCTATATTTTGAGTTGTATTCACATCCATTTTCCTGTAAAGATATCGAGATATATATCGAATATCGAGATATAGCAAAATATATCGAGATATATTTTTTGCTCCATATCGCCCAGCCCTAAGTGCACGTCTGTAGGGTGTAGTGCACGTCTGTAGGGTGAAGTGCACGTCTGTAGGGTGAAGTGCACGTCTGTAGGGTGTAGTGCACGTCTGTAGGGTGTAGTGCACGTCTGTAGGGTGAAGTGCACGTCTGTAGGGTGAAGTGCACGTCTGTAGGGTGTAGTGCACGTCTGTAGGGTGTAGTGCACGTCTGTAGGGTGTAGTGCACGTCTGTAGGGTGTAGTGCACGTCTGTAGGGTGAAGTGCACGTCTGTAGGGTGAAGTGCACGTCTGTAGTGCACGTCTGTAGGGTGTAGTGCACGTCTGTAGGGTGTAGGGCACGTCTGTAGGGTGTAGTGCACGTCTGTAGGGTGTAGTGCACGTCTGCAGGGTGTAGTGCACGTCTGTAGGGTGTAGTACACATCTGTAGGGTACTAAGTTAAAGTCTGTAGGGTGTAGTACACATCTGTAGTGTACTAAGTTAAAGTCTGTAGGGTGTAGTGCACGTCTGTAGTGTACTAAGCTAAAGTCTGTAGGGTACGTCTGTAGTGTACTAGGCTAAAGTCTGTAGGGTGTAGTGCACGTCTGTAGGGTGAAGTGCACGTCTGTAGGGTGTAGTGCACGTCTGTAGGGTGTAGTGCATGTCTGTAGGGTGTAGTGCACGTCTTTAGGGTGTAGTGCACGTCTGTAGGGTGTAGTGCACGTCTGTAGGGTGTAGTGCACGTCTGTAGGGTGTAGTGCACGTCTGTAGGGTGTAGTGCACGTCTGTAGGGTGTAGTGCACGTCTGTAGGGTGTAGTGCACGTCTGTAGGGTGTAGTGCACGTCTGTAGGGTGTAGTGCACGTCTGTAGGGTGTAGTGCACGTCTGTAGGGTGTAGTGCACGTCTGTAGGGTGTAGTGCACGTCTGTAGGGTGAAGTGCACGTCTGTAGGGTGAAGTGCACGTCTGTAGTGCACGTCTGTAGGGTGTAGTGCACGTCTGTAGGGTGTAGTGCACGTCTGTAGGGTGTAGTGCACGTCTGTAGGGTGCACGTCTGTAGGGTGTAGTGCACGTCTGTAGGGTGTAGTGCACGTCTGTAGGGTGTAGTGCACGTCTGTAGGGTGTAGTGCACGTCTGTAGGGTGTAGTGCACGTCTGTAGGGTGTAGTACACATCTGTAGGGTGTAGTACACATCTGTAGTGTACTAAGTTAAAGTCTGTAGGGTGTAGTACACATCTGTAGTGTACTAAGTTAAAGTCTGTAGGGTGTAGTGCACGTCTGTAGTGTACTAAGCTAAAGTCTGTAGGGTACGTCTGTAGTGTACTAGGCTAAAGTCTGTAGGGTGAAGTGCACGTCTGTAGGGTGAAGTGCACGTCTGTAGGGTGAAGTGCACGTCTGTAGGGTGAAGTGCACGTCTGTAGGGTGTAGTGCACGTCTGTAGGGTGTAGTGCACGTCTGTAGGGTGTAGTGCACGTCTGTAGGTTGTAGTGCACGTCTGTAGGTTGTAGTGCACGTCTGTAGGGTGTAGTGCACGTCTGTAGGGTGTAGTGCACGTCTGTAGGGTGTAGTGCACGTCTGTAGGGTGTAGTGCACGTCTGTAGGGTGTAGTGCACGTCTGTAGGGTGTAGTGCACGTCTGTAGGGTGTAGTGCACGTCTGTAGGGTGTAGTGCACGTCTGTAGGGTGAAGTGCACGTCTGTAGGGTGAAGTGCACGTCTGTAGTGCACGTCTGTAGGGTGTAGTGCACGTCTGTAGGGTGTAGTGCACGTCTGTAGGGTGTAGGGCACGTCTGTAGGGTGTAGTGCACGTCTGTAGGGTGTAGTGCACGTCTGTAGGGTGAAGTGCACGTCTGTAGGGTGAAGTGCACGTCTGTAGGGTGAAGTGCACGTCTGTAGGGTGTAGTGCACGTCTGTAGGGTGTAGTGCACGTCTGTAGGGTGTAGTGCACGTCTGTAGGCTGTAGTGCACGTCTGTAGGGTGTAGTGCACGTCTGTAGGGTGTAGTGCACGTCTGTAGGGTGTAGTGCACGTCTGTAGGGTGTAGTGCACGTCTGTAGGGTGTAGTGCACGTATGTAGGGTGAAGTGCACGTCTGTAGTGCACGTCTGTAGGGTGTAGTGCACGTCTGTAGGGTGTAGTGCACGTCTGTAGGGTGAAGTGCACGTCTGTAGGGTGTAGTGCACGTCTGTAGGGTGTAGTGCACGTCTGTAGGGTGAAGTGCACGTCTGTAGGGTGTAGTGCACGTCTGTAGGGTGTAGTGCACGTCTGTAGGGTGTAGTGCACGTCTGTAGGGTGTAGTGCACGTCTGTAGGGTGAAGTGCACGTCTGTAGGGTGAAGTGCACGTCTGTAGGGTGAAGTGCACGTCTGTAGGGTGTAGTGCACGTCTGTAGGGTGAAGTGCACGTCTGTAGGGTGAAGTGCACGTCTGTAGGGTGAAGTGGACGTCTGTAGGGTGTAGTGCACGTATGTAGGGTGAAGTGCACGTCTGTAGGGTGAAGTGGACGTCTGTAGGGTGTAGTGCACGTCTGTAGGGTGAAGTGCACGTCTGTAGGGTGTAGTGCACGTCTGTAGGGTGTAGTGCACGTCTGTAGGGTGTAGTGCACGTCTGTAGGGTGTAGTGCACGTCTGTAGGGTGAAGTGCACGTATGTAGGGTGAAGTGCACGTATGTAGGGTGAAGTGCACGTCTGTAGGGTGTAGTGCACGTCTGTAGGGTGTTCTGTAGGGTGTAGTGCACGTCTGTAGGGTGAAGTGCATGTCTGTAGGGTGTAGTGCACGTATGTAGGGTGAAGTGCACGTCTGTAGGGTGTTTTCAGGAAGCAGAGTTAAATATAATTCTCATATAGAAGCTGCAGAAGTGTGAGCGTTTAAAAGCAGTTCCCAAAGCCAGTTTCTATCATTTTTTTAGGCTTTTTTTTAGTTAATACAAATTTTTCAAAGTGCTTTTCACCGACTAAAAAAAGTCATTACGATTATCCCATTTCAGTTCTGTTGCGTCAGACGTTTCTATTCGCATTTCAACTCAGTTCACATTTATTTTCACAGTACATATCGTTTCAAATGACTGGACAACTCATTGGTCGAAAGATGTCAAAATCATCTCACAATCTTCACCACATCCTCAAATAACGGCGTTCTTCTTTTCTTGTAGACTCACGTCAGCACTCAGTTCTCTCTTTACTGCCTCTCTTCATGTTTGCCTGTAATCTGACCACTTCTGGCTTCCCATCATGCTTTTCTTCTGTCAGGCATCGCCATTAAGGAGTCGGCGAAGGTGGGCGACCAGGCTCAGCGGAGGATGATGAAGGGTGTGGATGATCTCGACTTCTACATCGGAGACGAAGCCATCGATAAACCCAATTACGCCACCAAAGTGAGTGATGAAACCGGCATGAAAAACTGATTCTGTGGGTTCAAAAGTTTGGGGTCGGTGAGATTGTTTTAATGTTTTAAAAAAAGGTCTCAACTGCATTTATTTGATCAAATATACATAAAAAATTATGAAATATTATTACAATTTAAAATAGCTGTTTTCTATGTGAATATATAGTAAAGTGTAATTTATTCCTGTGATCAAAGCTGCATTTTCAGCATCATTACTCCAGTCTTCAGTGTCACATGACCCTTCAGAAATCACTCTAATATGAGGATTTAATGCTCAAGAAACATTTATGATTATTATCAGTGTTGAAAAACATTTTTTTGCTGCTTCATAATTTTAGGGAAACTGAAAAAATACATTTTGTCCAGGATTCTTTAATGAATAAAAAGTTAACAAAGAACAGCATTTATTTTAAATAGAATCTTTTTTTAACATTATGGATGTCTTTACTGTCACTTTTGATCAATTTAATGCATCCTTGATTCATAAAAGGGAATTTGTTTAAAGAAATAAAAATCTTTTGAGCATTAGTGTAGTTACAAACACGATACAAGCAGGTTCTGGTCCAGTAGTTTGATTGGACAGCGAAAATCAAATTTCTATCCATAATGTGTCAAAATGTCACTTGAACTTCTTGTTTTTTAATCTCATAAGGACTTGTTCAATAAAATCTTTCCAGAAAACGTTTTTAGAATTTTTCATCAAATGTAATTTAAATCTGTTGCACTTTTCTAATTTATTTAGTTTGGTGTTATTTAGTTGTATTTATACAGCACCTGTACAACTGGCAGATAACACACAGCTCTGCTCTTGGTATGAAAATGGCTTTTATTGCTGATAAGGCATTACAATTTATACTTATGGACTGCATAACGCGATCTGACACTCGAATCAGTCATGTGACGAAGGTTCATCATCATCATCAAAGCATATTTTATTAGATTATCCTGGATTTAATACAAGTAGAATGCTTTTTTATTAACTCAAGGACTTAGTAAGATTATGCCTGAAAAGGTTTTGGATTTTTTATCATATGTTAATTTTATCTTGTATAATATGACTTGCTGTTTTTGTTTGTTTGGTTTTTATATGATATTTGTATTTTTGTAATTTAATTTTTGCCATGAAAATATCCTTGGATGCTGACATTACTAAATAAAACCATCATCTGTAGAAAGTGAGAATCCCTTAGAAAGCGTGCCGTTCCTCCAGACGTGTGTGTGATCTCTGAGTGTGTGTGTGTGTGTCCGCAGTGGCCCATTCGGCACGGGATCGTGGAGGATTGGGATCTGATGGAGAGGTTTATGGAGCAGGTGATCTTCAAGTACCTGAGGGCCGAACCCGAGGACCATTACTTCCTGTTGGTGAGTGAAACTCATGTGATGATCTTGTGTTTTAGGTGGACACACTAACACACGTGATAAAAGGCTGCTTTTTCCATGTTAATCAGAGTTTTTGTCCTAACCAGCTGACGATTGAGGCCTAAAAAAAGCTGCTATATGACAAGGTGTACAGCAAACAAGCTAAAAAAAACAGAAATACATTTTTATAAGCTGTCGACCCCAAAAAACAAGCGTTTTTGAGACAAAAGTGGATACATCAGCTTTTTTGTGAAGCGACCTTGGGTTCTTGAAAAGCAATATAAAAAATAAACGTATTATTATTATACAGGCAATTGTGACGGAGCACAACGTGTCTCATTACTCTGAGAATTAAAGGCACAATATGTAGGTTTTTTTCGCCACAAGAGGGCGCAGTTTCCAACAATAACACAGGCGTAGGTTGATGACGCAGGGATGAGCTGAATGATGGGTCACGCTGATGGATCTAATAATGTTTATGGATGAGTGCAAACATTCATGTTTTTTAACATTACAGTGGTATGAAACAGGTCGCGATTGCTAAAGAGACAGATATCACACGCGAGTCCCGCGGATATAAAGGAATAAGAGCATTTAATTCTACCGAACTACCCGCGAGTGCTGGATTACTCACACAGGTCAGTTTATTAGACGAATTAAACTTGTGAGGTAACGCAGCGCTGCTTCACTCGGTCTAACGTTACACTATCACACTAAACGCATTTAAATGTTGGTTGAAAGTTATAATGTTAAACTACGTGTTAGTTCGTTTGCTATACGAAACTAGCAGTAAGCTAGATCAACATTAGAATAACATACTGACCATATTCTAACATTTCATCATGTTTAGCTGTTATATAACATTGATTTGTTTTATGTACATTTGCTCTCCTGTCTAATAAAGCTGTCAAGTCGTGACTCGTGAAGCTCTGTCGAGTCCAAGTTAGCCGCGGACGCTAGCTCTCGGCATCTCACAAACGCCACGCTGATGTTGATCCTCATTTTAGTTCTCCTTGTTTGTCCCAAAGTCTGCTTGCCGTGGTCTATGTGTGAAAGAAACAAGAACTGCGTGCCGCTAAACGTTACGCATACGCAGTTGTCCACGTCTGTCGCCATGGTTACGTCATGGCTACGGCAGTATGAACGGAAACCCAGGAAAGCGCGGATTAGGGCTGCACAACGATTAATCGCGACTAATCGTTTGCAGAATAAAAGTTTTTGTTTACATCATATATGTGTGTGTACTGTGTTAAATAATTATGTATTTATAAATACACACACATGCATGTATATATTTAAAAAATATTTACATGTTTATATACATTTTTATATTTAAAGATAATTTATATTATATAAAATTGTAAATACTTAATATATAAATAGATTTTTTTCTTAAAATTATACATGCATGTTTGTGTATTTATATATACATAATTATTATACACAGTACACACACATATATGATGTAAACAAAAACTTTTATTCTGCAAACAATTAGTCGCGATTAATCGTTGTGCAGCCCTAGCGCGGATATTGCGGCATTGACAGGCGACATTTTTTTCCGGGACGGCCACTTATTTAAAATTGAAATTTCTCTGAAATAAAAAATCTTTGGAGACTTCTGGGATATTGTGAGTACACAACTGCAGGAAATATATCACACTGTGCAAGTGATTTTTGGATATTTTATTACAAAATTCTTACATATTGTACCTTTAACATTACGCCCTCTGGAGGGGAATGTAATCGACGACAGAATAGCTTATCTGACAGAAATATAATATATAAAACTGACATTTGGATATTTGACTATATTTTGCATTATTAGTGCATACTGAGTGTCGGGATCCCACAATTTACCCATTCGTTCCAGCCTCTATCCACTTTTATGTCCTTAAACGCTCGTTTGTTTTGGGGTCGACAGCTTATAAAAATGTATTTCTGGGTTTTTTAGCTTGTTTGCTGTACACCTTGTCATATAGCAGCTTTTAGACATTGTTTTGGTTTTGTTATAAGTCATAAATGACAAGGAGGCAGCTTCTCACAATGCAAAGACAATGGAGACGGTTGGTTGTTTGGAGACGGTGTGAGCGTGGCCTTCAGATTATGACGCGCGTCGCTCTCTCTATCCACCTTATTCCTACGCCCCATGATGCTTTGCGCGAATTATGTGTGTAACTTCCGTTAAGCTGTAAACAATCAGTGAAAGACTCGCTCTATGAACGCAATACGTTACAAAAGTGTAAGGTCGTCAGGAATAAGGTGGATACTATTTTAGAAATGTGTTTTATTTCGGAAAAACAACATGCGAAGTATGAGGATGATAATCTCAGGTACTATTTATGTGTGTCATTTAATGTTAAAAGCATTTAATATGATGTTGAATATCAATATTTTTAGCCTCAGATCTTGTCAATAAATTACAAACGTTCAACTCAATGTGAACAAACAAGTCTATTCTATCCTCCTGAGACCCAGAAAAAAAAAGTTTTTTGAATTTAGTTTTTTTTAGGGCTGTCAAACGATTAATCGCGATTAATCGCATCCAAAATAAAAGTTTGTGTTTACATAATATATGTGTGTGTGTACTGTGTATAATTATTTTTAATACATAAATACCCACACATGCATGTGTATTTAAGAAATATTTGCATACTGTATATAGACTGAATGTAGCCTATATATAATGTATATTTTATATAAATATAAACATTTTATATATAAATAACATATTTTTCTTAAATATATACATGTGTGCATTTATATACAAAATAATTATACACAGTATACACACATATATATTATGTAAACACAAACTTTTATTTTGGATGCGATTAATCGTTTGACAGCCCTAGTTTTTTTTCCATGTCATCCCGCTGTTTAGAGCACAATAAACAAATGGTAAAAAAACACATATATAAAATAATATTTTATTCATACGTTATGCTATGTCCTCTGTAGTGGACGCCAGGACTAAGTTGTTTAAAAAATAAAATGACATGAAATTATATGTATAGGCAAAAACAATGGGATTTTTTTTTCAATCACCAATAAATTTAGGGGTTTCAGGATTTTTTCAACCAAAATTTATATAAAGATTATTCTCAACTATGTTATGAAAGAAATAATGGAATGAATTGATACACCATTTTACTTTTTGCAATATGTGGGTAAAATGGCCATAAATTAATATTCCCATTCAATGCAATGTATCTATACACTGTATCTAATTTGCACATTAATGTGTTTTTGGAGCAACATTTAATGAAAAAAGAAGTGTAATAATTGGAGTAATAATTGGTGACATTTTAATAATAATATCTAATATTTCATAGGAATATTGATGTATAATTTATTTCCATATTCACTTGTTGTGTCTCCCAGAATGCCTGATAAACATGATTTTAGTCCTGATGTCCTCTACAGTGGACACGTTTGAAATCAATGCCCTGTTCTGTAACAAAGTATTTTCTTTATTTGAAACCCCTTAACATTTTCCTGAGATGTTGTTTTATGAAATACAATTTGAAAAAGTAGTCCAATTTAAATTATAATTACAATATATTATCATATTTCCATAAGAATGCTACATTTGATCACTAAATTAATCTCAGACATTTTTAAAGACCAAGGAGAAGTTGTTTTCATGGTGAAACCTCCAAACATGTTTATTTAGACCAGCGCATCACTTCCTGCTCTTGGTTTCTCTGTTGCAGACTGAACCACCGCTAAACACGCCAGAAAACCGCGAGTACACGGCCGAGATCATGTTTGAGTCCTTTAATGTGCCGGGGCTGTACATCGCTGTGCAGGTATACACACACACACACACACACACACACACACACACACACACACACACACACACACACTAGAGCTGCATGATTCTGGATGAATTGAGAATCACGATTTTCTTTGTTTAAAATAGAGATCACGATTCTGAATAGACAACTTAACAAAATAACACGTAATTTAATAGAGGTTCCGACAAAATGTTAATTAATGAAGTCTATTTTTAAAAATATTTAATTAATTTGAAGGAATTATTTAAAAAAGAAAATGAGTTGAGTGAATAATTCAATGACTCACTCATAAAGGCTTTACTTGTTTCATTACTGAATGAATCAGCTTTTTTGAACAAATCTCTTGAATGACATAAATTAAAATGTATAGATTTTAAGTCACGTGTCGCCACCTACTGGTGTAACGGTGTAATTGATACAATCTTTTTTTGAAGGATCAAGTTACTTTCAAAAGGTGATTTACTCTACCCTAGACACCAGTGTTTATATCCGAGCTATAAACTTTTGAGATAATCTGAATGTTTGTAACACAGAAATAATGATACTGTGTGTTTGAAAAGACTTTGTGGAGCTGTTTCATATCTATACATGACAACCGCTCTCTCTGTTCGCTTGTCAAACGTTTAATAGACAGAGCCGAATCATTGTCGTTTAGGAATTAGATCGCGTGGGTGTTTAAATCGAGATCACAATCTTTTTAATCGATTAATTGAGCAGCTCTAAAACACACACACACAAACGGATACATGTCTGTGTTTGGCTGATCGTGTGTGTGTGTTCGTCAGGCTGTCTTGGCTCTGGCGGCATCATGGACGTCTCGGCAGGTTGGGGAGCGAACGCTCACAGGAACCGTCATCGACAGCGGAGACGGAGTTACTCACGTCATTCCAGTGGTACGTCACACACACACACACACACACACACACTACAGAACAATCATTCTCTCAAAAGTGCTGTTTTAATTCTGAATGATTCTGTCCACTTGTGGATTCTCATGTCAGTCCTGAGAGCTGGAATATAATGTGCCATTTTTACATTTGATTTTCAAACATTTATTTAAACTTAAACATTTTTACATTTCAATCTGGATTAAAACGTGCCAGACAAGATATCTGAAGATGTTGTAATTTCTTTATTATAGTTTTATTTTTGTGTCCTTTTACACTTTAGTCTGTTTGAAACTGTTAATATATTTGTATTGTGTATTGTTTTACCTCATTAAAATCTTCAGCGTTCTTTTTGTTATATGGAAAAGTGATTAAACTTGTTATTAGGAGTACAACACTAACTTAATTTAATACCGTGATAAAAGCTTTAGAAATTATTATAGTGATGCGCTGCAAAAAATGATGTTCTTCCTCAGTGTTTCTGGCTTGTTTTCTAGTACAAATATCTAAACATTCTTAAATCAAGATATATTTACTTGAGATGCAAAATGACTGAAGATATTAAGTCTTGTTTACTGAAAAATGTCAAAATGAAGTGATTTTAAAACGAGAAATATCAGGAAAATAATTTTGTTTTTCATTTAAGTTTATTTTTCTGACCCCTTTGGCAGATGTTTTTACTCGTTTTAAGCATAAACTCACTTAATTTTGATACATTTTTCAGAAAACTAGACTTAATATCTTGAGAATATCTTCTTTAGTATCTTGATTTAAGAATGTGGAAAACAAGGCAGAAATACTGAGTAAGAACATCATTTTTTGC
Organism: Rhinichthys klamathensis goyatoka; assembly: GCF_029890125.1. Lineage (NCBI taxonomy): Eukaryota > Metazoa > Chordata > Actinopteri > Cypriniformes > Leuciscidae > Rhinichthys > Rhinichthys klamathensis. Next base: position 1,517,806 of record NW_026606834.1, read on the forward strand.
AGGATTGAAAATTTGATAGTCACATGATATGCATTTTTCTGAGCGGCGGTTTGTGTTTCCTAATGCGTTTTGATCCTGTTGAAGTCGATCTACATGCTCACGGGACTCAGCAGGACAGCAGGAAAGTTAAAAGTCTCTGCTTTGATTGACAGGCGGAGGGATACGTGATCGGCAGCTGCATTAAACACATTCCCATCGCTGGCCGGGACATCACGTATTTCACGCAGCAGTTGCTGAGGGAGAGAGAGGTGGGCATCCCACCGGAGCAGTCGCTGGAGACCGCCAAAGCCGTCAAGGTGAGTGTGTGTGTGTGTGTGATGATCACACGAGCGTCTCGTCCTCCAGACTCTAGCCTCGTTTACACTGTCAGTCAAATGTGACCCAATTCTGATGTTTTGCTCATATGTGACACAGATCGGATGTGTTCTATGACCGTGTAAACAGGGAAAAAATGCATGCATTCGGATATTTCGAGATGTTTCAGGCCTCGTTCATATGTGGAAATAAATCCGATATGTGCCAATGCGACTGTCATGTAAACGGGCTAGGGCTGCAACTAACGATTATTTTGATAATCGATTAATCGGACGATTATTTTTCCGATTAATCGAAAAATCAATTAGATTTTTTTGTTTATTATAACTAAATAAAACCCTAAATCAGGGTATTTATGTGTAAAAGTGTACTTTAAAATGTGCAAAAGCCACACATTGAGTTTTACAAATATCAATATGTGCATTGTTTTTATTGATAATTGCTGATGGCAAGTTGACAACCATGATTAATGTATAAACAAATTTTTTATATCCAACATATTATGTTTTAACACAATTTTTGTTAAAACGAATTTGCACAGACATGTTGTTCAGATGTGAAGATATAAACTAAAAACATCTAAAATATATAATTAATTTGATTTTTATTTAAAATTAATTGAATTATAAGGATAAATTGATCAAATAAATATCGAAAGACTGAAAACAAGCGTGTGAACGTAGAGCCGCAGTAGATCGCGTTTAAAAAACATTTAAACCTTAATAGTAGACAAATGCTATAAAAGAGAACGGGATGGAGGTACGCATCAAGCTAACGGGCTTGATTAAAAGGACAGGAAAAATGATGCATTAGTGCACAAGCAATGACATTCGTTGACAACGATTTTCATAATCGATTATTATCGATTTTATCGATTAGTTGTTGTAGCCCTAAAACGGGCAGATTGGATTTTCTGAGGCGTTAGGCAACGTCTCCACGGTTTAATGACGAGAGAAACCCCGACGCGCATATGTAAAGGGATGGATTGCCCGACGAAACGTCATGTCGTCTTAGGAGAGGAATGTGCACAAACGTTAACACAACATATTAATGGTTGGCTTGCTCATCCTAAAATTTCGGACCCACTGCTCCTCCACAATATGCTCCCGCCAGTCCTGAGATCTCTCGCACACAGTAACTGAAGCACATGCACAGGCTGCAATGATGGCCCTTTTCGTCCTCAACATTTTTTAAAGAGCATTAAAGAGTCACACATGCTTTTGTTTTATCTCGCTTGGACTACTTTAATTCACTTTATATTGATTACCTCTATCCTTCAAGTCAGGGCTTCAGATGGTCCAAAATACTGCAGCCAGGGGCTCGTAAACGACAACACATTACTCCGATATTAGTGTCTCTTAATTGGTCGCCAGTGTGTTATAGAGTTAAACTCAACATTTTTTTGTTTGTTTTTAAGTCTTTAAATGGTCTGGCACCTTTCTATTTATCAGATCTTTTAAACATGAATAAGTCAGTAAGATGCTTGCGATCCTCTGACAGTATTACACTGTCATATCAAGATCAAGATTGAAGTTACGAGGTGACCGTGCGTTTTCATTGGCCGGTCCTAGGATATGGAAAAGTCTTGCTTTATCTGTGAGGTCTGCATCGTCGAAGTTACAGTCTTGCATTTTATTCATTATAACTTTTGGTCTCTTTTAACTCAAACTTTGTATTGCTTTTTATTACTGTGTTTTTTTGTTGTTGTTTTTTACAGCACAGTGGTCAACTTTTGTTGTGTTTATTTGTGCTTTATTAATAAATGAAATGAAATTATGGTGATATTTGGTGAACTTTGCATATCGCAGAGCTAGCATCAAGCATATTTCGCGTTCGTCCATCTGTGCAAGAACCTATGGCAAGCCGTTTTAGCTTAAATTGTTACCAGCTTTACCCGTCGTAATTGCATTTTTACTAGTAAGAATTCAATTAGAGAGCTCTACAATAACATTTTTACTAGTCATATGTCTCCATTGATATGGCAAGCCGTTTTAGCTTAAATTGTACACAGCCTTACTCGTCGTAATGACGTTTTTACTAGTAAAAATTCAATTAGAGAGCTCTACAATTCAATTCTTACTAGTAAAAATGCAATAAGAGAGCTCTCTAATTCAATTATTACTAGTAAGAATTACAATTGCAGAGCTCTCTAATTCAATTCTTACTACCGGTAGTAACAATTACAATTAGAGAGCTCTTTAATGCAATTGTTACTAGTAAAAACTCATATTCATTAGATGCAAAACGGATTACACCCATTTCTTACTTTTCAAAATAAATTTCATATTAGTGTGGTTAGACGTTTTATACATACATATAGGCCTTTGCATTCATATATATATATATATATATATATATATATATATATTGCATTCGGCTACTGTTACATTATGAAGACTGTAACTAGGGTGACCAGACGTCACGAAAAATTCGGGACAAACCCGAAATCTATGCTGTTGCCCAGTCCGTCCCTAATTATCCCGCAAATTATATGGGATAAGCAGTGGCGTACAACTCGTTTTGCTATTTGTTTATTTAATAACCGAATTTACTTGGGGACTGAGTTCAGAGTTGGAAATACACTTAATTTTCACTTTGATGTAGGCCTACACACATGCATGTATCACAAATATGTCTATAAGCAAAACGTAACATTCACAACACATCTTCGGTACCATTAGCCTAATAAATATATCAAAATACGCAAGATCAATATGAATGCCAGATGAATAAACATGAGGCACGATTATCATAATGAGATGGCACTGAATAGTGAGCTCTCTTTTCCAATTATTACTAGTAAGAATTACAATTAGAGAGCTCTCTAATTCAATTCTTAATTGCAGAGCTCTTTAATTAAATTACAGAGCTCTGCAATTATACATATCTTTAATTTGTTTTTTTACTAGTAAGAATGCAATTACAGAGCTCTCTAATTGTAATTCTTACTAGTAACAATTCAATTGTAGAGCTGTGTAATTAAAAATGAATGGAAGTTAATGGAGACATATGACTAGTAAAAATTAATTTGTAGAGCTCTCTAATTGTAATTGTTAAGAATTGAATTAGAGAGTTCTGCAATTGTAATTCTTACTACCGGTAGTAATAATTGAATTAGAGAGCTCTCCAATTGTATTTTTACTAGTAAGAATTGAATTGTAGAGCTCTCTAATTGAATTCTTACTAGTAAAAACGTCATTACGACGAGTAAGGCTGTGTACAATTTAAGCTAAAACGGCTTGCCATACATTGACTTCCATTCATTTTTAATTAAGGAGCTCTACAATTGATTTCTTACTAGTAACGATTAGAATTAGAGAGCTCTCTAATAAAATGTTTACTAGTAAGAATGCAATTACAGAGCTCTTTAATTGAATTTTTTACTTGTAAAAAATTAAATTAAAGATATGTATAATTGCAGAGCTCTGTAATTTGAATTCTTACTAGTAAAAATACAATTACGACGAGTAACGCTGGGAACAATTTAAGCTAAAACGGTGTATTCAAGTGTAAACGCATGAATCGGATATGGGTCACAATTGAAAGAACATGTAAACAGACAGTAAAATAAAATCTGATACAGGCAACACATCAGAATTGGGCACTAAGACCTGCGGTGTAAACGAGGCCTCTGAGCGTGTGTTTCTGCCGCAGGAGCGCTTCAGTTACGTCTGTCCCGACCTGGTGAAGGAGTTCAGCAAGTACGACACAGACGGATCCAAGTGGATCAAGCAGTACACCGGCATCAACGCCATCAGCAAGAAGGAGTTCACCATCGACGTGGGATACGAGCGCTTCCTGGGACCCGAGATCTTCTTTCATCCTGAGGTTTGTACATGCGCACAGACATCTTTCTATTATTGCTATTAAAGACTTATTAAAGGGGTGGTTGATTATGATTTCACTTTTCTAACTTTAGTTAGTGTGTAATGTTGCTGTGTGAGCATAAACATCTGCAAAGTTACGACGCTCAAAGTTCAAAGCAAAGGGAGAATATTATTTGCTTTTAAAGAAATCATTTTTTAAGGACTACAACAAACGGCTGGGGACTTTTACATTTTTTTTTTTAGTTGCTTTAAACACCAAAACGATACAACATACATTTTAGAGCCAGGGGAGCAAAGATCACACACACACACACACATATACATATAAAAAAATACACAAGCTTCCTCCCGGGCCAGTGACATCACCAACCCTAAAATTTACATAAACCCCGCCCCCGGGAACAATATTAATATTAATATTTCTATTAAAGAACATTATAGTATCTGCATAATAATCTTTGCACTTTTTTTTTTCTTTAAATACATTATCATCGTATCAGCAAAATGTATTATACTTATAATACATTTTGATACGACTTAAGTGTATATATACATTTATATAATTTATATGTATTGATGTTAGTACACAAACCAATTTGAGTACATACAGCAGTGTCCAAAAGTGGAAAATTGACACTCTTTATTAAAATATTATTCAAAAGATTTTCTAAGCATATTGCGTAGTTATGCTTGGAGTCGATTGCTTTATGTGATAATAACATTATGAAACCATTTTTATCCAGACTGTCATACAAAGAAATTATGAACATGCAGAACCAATGAAATATTAATAACTGATTATGTTTTTGTCAATGTATGCTTTTTTTTTGCTTAGTATAGCTCAAGTTTGCCTTTTTTTGCCAAATAATTTTGTCAGATAAATACCTAGCTTAGTGTTTTGTTTATCCCTCATATCAAAAAAATATATATATTTTTCTCATTTTGAAGGTTTAAGGTCATTTAAAAACAAATATCCCCTCTGGAAATCACTTTTGGCCACTACTGTATGTATGTACATATTGAGTCTTGAGTATGTTAAACATGTTTTGCTGATAAGTCCTCGTCGAATGTGTGTAAAAGATTCTCAGGTACAGTACTTAGATATTTTGGCGGGTTGTTCTGTAGGGACAGAGAGTATTCATTTTGTTTGTGCACTTCTTCAAAAATGTCTCAAATTGGATATTAAAAATAGTTCCCAAACCGCACGCTCACACACTCTTGTTTCCTCTTTCAGTTCGCTAATCCAGACTTCACCCAGCCGATCTCTGAGGTGGTGGACGAGGTCATTCAGAACTGTCCCATCGACGTGCGCCGCCCGCTCTATAAGGTCAGTAATGTTTCTCTGTGCTGAAGGAACAGGTTTTCTTAAAGGGATACTTCAGGATTTAGCATTAAGCTTTGTATTAGTAGGAAACCTGTAGTATTATACCGTGCTTTCCACCCTCATATCCCCCTGAGACGAGAGATTTATGTATTTTTTTGTCTGGAAAAAATCCTCCGATGACGCAAAAATCGTCATTTTGCGTCATCGGAGGATTTTTTGGCCAGAGGCTGAAGACTACAGTCAGTAGTAGGAGCTGTCCCGCATGTTCTCAACCCGCCCATAGAGGCTGGGATCGCACTCACAGAATGTACAGATAGTGTCAGACATCTTTTTTTGGAAGCTAAGCTAAGCTAACAGGCTCTTGTTCTGTGGAGAAAGCTGAGTAGTAGGGGTTACCATCCTCTTTTTCCCGGACATGTCCGGCTGTCGATGTCCAGGATTCAGCTTTTGCTTTCTGCAGTCGCCATTCATTGTTTACATTAGGGATGGCCCGATACCATTTTTTTTCAAACCGATACGAGTACGAGTATTTACATTTGTGTACTTGCCGATACCGAGTACCGATACCGATATTTCTACCGCAAAAGTAATAGGCTCCCAGAAAAGAAGACGACTATTTTAGAACAGAGGTTAGAAGACTGTTTTTATTTTCTTCTCTGCTTGTTTTAACAAGTCTAAAAATAAATAAAAATTAGTAAAATAATAAATGTATTAACACACAAACCACTGTTAATTTAACATAAAAGCAAGCAGGCTACTGCGTGCATGGTCTGGCATGACTGAATGCGCGCAAAGTGCGCTCCCTTAATAAATCCTAAAAGCTGACAGTTCATCGCGATCTCACACATCTCTGTTATTATCAATGAAGCTGACTGCACAATCAATCTTTCATAATATCCACACTTTGTTTGTTATAATTAGAGGATTTGCCAGCATACAGAATTCAGCACTGAACAAAAAAGTCCGTTTTAAGCAGTGAGGGGAGTCTATCTTAAATGCTTCTGATTGGCCATTGCGTTCCAGAAATCAACACATATGTCTGTGATTGGCTACATCGCTCAACGCTGTAACCATGTTATGAATAGAAACTCTGGCCTGTAAATCGTTTCTATTTTGTTGTAGTTGTTCTTGTTGCTTTTCTGCAAGAGATGAATAAAAATCTATTAGTTTTTATGTTTTATTCATAGATATTTCTAGTTTGCGGGAGTCCCGCGAATCGTTTTACTCTCCCGCACCCGCACACACAGAGTGAGTGCATTACCGCCCGCGCGCGCGCTCGGCCATCAGATCTATGATGCGTCTTCAGATGTTTAATTAGATTGCTGGTGTTAAACGATGTACTTTCTTTCCCTCCTCTCGACACCTTAGCTGAACATAACTCACAGTCTGCCTTGCTGTTGTCATCACCCCTTATCTTGAAATGAGCCCAAACCGCCGACATTATACTTTCCTATGCCTCAGTTCACCTCGACAAAGCACTCGCGGCGGCCAGTTTCGTTTTGCAAAATGTACGTGGTATCGGTGCGTGGTATCGGCGAATTTTTATGAGTACGAGTACGAGTATATTAGGACAGTATCGGCCCGATCCCCGATGCCAGTATCGGTATCGGGCCATCCCTAGTTTACATGCACACCTTTTGTTTCAATCTAACTGAATTCATTCCGATTGGTGAATCTGAATGTAGTGTTTACATGAACGCTAAACAAGTGATCGGTTGATGTGCGTTTTAACATTGCTAAGAAAATTCCCGCTCCTCCGTGAGAGATACGAGACCGGTGCGTCTCACAGGTGTCGCTCATCGGTAATCACGCCACCGGCCTCGTCCTGCTCGCCACAGTAAACATGATGAATGGCGACTGTAGAACGCAAAAGCCGAATCCCGGACATTTTGGGCGATCTCGAAACAGCCTAGACTTGTTGTTTAACTACTGCGCTCTGTTACCGGTAGGCGTGGCCTCCTAGGGCAGTGAAGCAAGTGCATTCTGGGAGTTGTTGTCTTTCATCCACATAAGCCAAAAATACATTTTCTGGCTTTTCTCAGTCTAGAAAGCTCCAAATTCAAAAATAATTTCACATTTCTTCTACATAAATGACCAATTTTAAATACACATTCATCTTTCCAGAGGTGAAGTATCCCTTTAAGCTCAGATCAATTCATAGTTTTCCGTCATGTGACTGGTACGGAGAACTGGAGGCCAAAACATCCATAGAACTGCACAATTTTCCATCTCAAAAGAACAAAAAATATGTGAACAAAATACAAGTTTTGGGCACTTGTGATCCATATACCGTAAGCACCCGCTGCCGTATTTCAGTCACTAAAAACAGCAGGACATGCTAAAACGCTTCACGTTAAAATCACTTCAAGTGCCTTAAAGGGATAGTTCACCCAAAAATGAAAACTCTGTCAGTAATTACTCGCCCTCATGTTGTTCCCCGTAAGACTTTCGTTCATCTTCAGAACACAAATTAAGATATTTTTGATTAAATCTGAGAGCTGGATCACTCCTCCATAGGCTTCTTAAGGGATTGAAACTTGCCGGCCCAGAAAAGTTATTAAAGACATCATTAAAAGAGTCCGAGTGACTACAGTGGCTCAACCTTAAGTTTATCAAGCGACGAGAATACTTTTTGTGCGCAAAAAAACAAACAAAATTAACGACTTTATTCAACTCTTCATTTCCTTCTCTGTGGGCCTCGAGTGAGTTCATGTAGTGTAACAGCGCAGCTTGGTGAATCTGAATCCTGAATGTAGTGTTTACATTTTCTGGCTTTTCTCATTTTAGAAAGCTCCAAATTCAAAAATAATTTCACATTTCTTCTACACAAAGGGATACTTCACCTCTGGAAAGATGAATGTGTATTTAAAATGGGTCATTTAACTCTAAATTCGCCCTTCCACAATTTAAGGCCTTAAAACGGTCAGAGCAGAAAGTCTTAAATTCATAAAGTCATGCATTAAACTGCAAAAAAAAAAAAAAAAAAATGTCGTGTTCTAGTACAGATATCTAAATTGTAGATGTGTTTACTTGAGAAGCAAAATTCAGAAAAAATTAGAACAATTTGCCAATGGGGTTAGAACAATATTTTTCCCTTTTGAATTAAGATTATTTTTCTGACCCCTTGTTTAAACAGTTTTCATGAATTTTTTCAAAAAGTGACTTTATCTTCAGTCTTTTTGCTTCTCCAATAAATGTATCTTGATTTGAGAATGTTTAGATATTTGTACTGGAAACCAAGAAAGAACATGATTTTTTGCATTATGATCAGAAAAGTTTCCATATTCTAGTGCGGGGGAGCAGAGGTTTTCAAGCCTTCAGCTTTTTCATTTTTGTAAAAGGAATTAAAAAGTAATGTAAATCTGTTGCAAATTGTATTTTCTAACTCTAAAGTGTTGCTAATACAACTCAGTTGTGTTTCTTCCTAGAGATTTACATTTAGAGAACATATTGATGTGTTCTGTTCTATTCGGGTTATTCCTTAAAATTGATTAATTAGTCTTAAAAAGGTCTTTATAAAGTCTTAAATCTACTGTTATAAAACCCGCAAAAAAACTCAGATTTTGACATTTTGTGTTTCAAATTTTCTTTACTTTTAGACTTAAAGCTTTATAAAATACCTTTTTAAGACCATCATTACACTGCAAAATAATGTTCTTTCTTCCTCAGTATTTCTGTCTTGTTTTCCAGTACAAATATCAAAACATTCTTAAATCAAGAAACATTTACTGGAGAAGGAAAATGACTGAAGATATTAAGTCTTGTTTTCTAAAAAAAAAACATAAAAATGAATTGAGTTTTTGCTTAAAAAGGAGAAGAAAAAAAATCTGCCAATGGGGTCAAAAAAAAATCTTGCTTTCACTTCGAATTAAGTGTTTTTCTGACCTCAATGGCAGATATTTGTTCTTGTTTTAAACACTTAATCAGTTAATTTTGACATTTTTCATCAAACAAGACTTCATATCTCCAGTCATTTTGCTTTTCCGGTCTTGATTTATAAATGTTTTGATATTTGTACTGGAAAACACGACAGAAATATACTAAGGAAGAACCCCTTTAGTGCAGTGTGTGTGTAACCTGTAGAAAGCCTCTGTGTGTGTAAACACGTGTCCTCTTTTGCAGAACATCGTTCTGTCGGGCGGCTCCACCATGTTTCGTGACTTCGGCCGGCGTCTGCAGAGAGACCTGAAGAGAACGGTCGACGCTCGCCTGAAGCTCAGCGAGGAGCTCAGCGGAGGAAAACTCAAGGTCCCGTTTAAACATCTACTTCAGCGTCGGTGTGTTTAGAATGAGAAGTGAAATAAAAAACTCAATCTCCTCTGCATCTCCTCTGCTCTCACAGCCGAAACCCATCGACGTTCAGGTCATCACCCATCACATGCAGCGATACGCCGTGTGGTTTGGAGGATCCATGCTGGCCTCGACTGTGAGTCACACACACACTCACTCAGACACAGACACACTCACTCACTCACTCACTCACTCACTGAGACACACACATACACAGACTCACTTACACACTCGCTCACAGACACACACTCACTCACTCACTCACTCATAGAGACACACACACACACACAACACACTCACTCACTCACTCACTCACTCACTCACACACACACACACACACACACACACACACACACACACACTCACACACACACATACACACACTCACACACACATACACACACTCACACACTGACACACACACACACACTCACTCAGACACACACACACACACTCACAGACTCACTCACTCAGACACACACATACACAGACTCACTCACTCACTCACTGAGACACACACATACAGACTCACTTACACACTCACTCACTCATAGACACACACACACAACACACTCACTCACACACTCAGACACACACTCAGACACACACTCAGACACACACTCAGACACACACTCAGACACACACTCAGACACACACTCAGACACACACTCAGACACACACTCAGACACACACTCAGACACACACTCAGACACACACTCAGACACACACTCAGACACACACTCAGACACACACTCAGACACACACTCAGACACACACTCAGACACACACTCAGACACACACTCAGACACACACTCAGACACACACTCAGACACACACTCAGACACACACTCAGACACACACTCAGACACACACTCAGTCAGACACACACTCAGTCAGACACACACTCAGTCAGACACACACTCAGTCAGACACACACTCAGTCAGACACACACTCAGTCAGACACACACTCAGTCAGACACACACTCAGTCAGACACACACTCAGTCAGACACACACTCAGTCAGACACACACTCAGTCAGACACACACTCAGTCAGACACACACTCAGTCAGTCACACACACACTCAGTCAGTCACACACACACTCAGTCAGTCACACACACACACACTCAGTCACACACACACACACTCAGTCACACACACACACACTCAGTCACACACACACACACTCAGTCACACACACACACACACACTCAGTCACACACACACACACTCAGTCACACACACACACACTCAGTCACACACACACTCAGTCACACACACACTCAGTCACACAGTCAGACACACACTCAGTCAGACACACACTCAGTCAGACACACACTCAGTCAGACACACACTCAGTCAGACACACACTCAGTCAGACACACACTCAGTCAGACACACACTCAGTCAGACACACACTCAGTCAGACACACACTCAGTCAGACACACACTCAGTCAGACACACACTCAGTCAGTCACACACACACTCAGTCAGTCACACACACACTCAGTCAGTCACACACACACACACTCAGTCACACACACACACACTCAGTCACACACACACACACTCAGTCACACACACACACACTCAGTCACACACACACACACTCAGTCACACACACACACACTCAGTCACACACACACACACTCAGTCACACACACACTCAGTCACACACACACTCAGTCACACACACACTCAGTCACACACACACTCAGTCACACACACACTCAGTCACACACACACTCAGTCACACACACACACACTCAGTCACACACACACACACTCAGTCACACACACACACACTCAGTCACACACACACACACTCAGTCACACACACACTCAGTCACACACACACACTCAGTCACACACACACTCAGTCACACACACACTCAGTCACACACACACTCAGTCACACACACACTCAGTCACACACACACTCAGTCACACACACACTCAGTCACACACACACTCAGTCACACACACACTCAGTCACACACACACTCAGTCACACACACACTCAGTCACACACACACTCAGTCACACACACACTCAGTCACACACACACACACTCACAGAGACACACTCACAGACACACAATTTACAGCTACTTACATTATCTTTGTTGAAATATTGGTTTATTGAAATACGAAATATTAACAATTATGTATAATGCATTATTCAGGTATGCATAATGTACACTATAATGCATTATATCTTTTCATAAATAATTGAAACTAAAGTTAAATGCATTATAATAATTGCAGTAGGGCTGTGCAATTAATCACAATTAATTTTTTATTCGATTTTGGCTTTCAACGATTGTGAAAGAGTCGGAGCCGAACGCGGATGAGCAAATAGGCTTCCCGTACACCCCATTGTCCCAATGGATACTTCAAACCTTTTAGCGGCTCAATTTTTCTGATGGCAACTTCAAATTTGGAGCACGACTTGCTTAGGCGTGGCTTTTGATTTTCTAGCAATTTTAGAGTTCAAATTATTTTGTAAAATAGGCATTTCGTAGAAAATAAAAAATGTTTTGTTCAGTACATTTGCTTAACAGTAAACAAAAAAACAACGTTTTTACACTTTCATCAATATTTGGCTTTAAAAAATTCCAAAGCATTCATGAGTTATAGGCATTTCAGTTCAGATCGAAGCTCTTATGGTTTTACCTAGGGCTGTCACTTTACGTTCGAAAAGCGATTGCACAATCGATCGGACCAACCAACACAAGTTTCGAAAACGAAAATAGGGAATCGATTTTAACAGCCTTTTTTTTTAACCAAAAATGTGTTTTAGGTGGACAGATCAATACAGCACACAGAACATGTCGGATGTTGGAAAATAATAATGTGTTTTCTGTTCACCAAATGCTTTTTAATATTCGCTATTACTTCAATGCAAGTGAACAAGCGCGCCGTTATGTGTTGCGTAGTGACGTGTGTGTTCAAGTAAGCCAGAAATGAGCAGATTCTACAATACGCTGTATTTAATATATCATGAGGATCACGAGTTGAGGATTTGCACTAAAGCCGCGCAGATTTGTCTTACACGAACTTCCCCAGCAAAGTGAGTAAACAGAAACACGCCAGATTGGCTCGTGATTTGACAGCGTTTCCCGCCAAAGTTCATTTTCACCGCATTTGGCGGGTCGAGGGTGTTAATCTCAATCCCTGAATGTTGCGCTCCTGTTTGTCATTGTGCTGAAACTTCACGCCAATAAATCATCAGGAATATTGCTGACTTGTGCGTCTCAAGCGCCCTCTTTACGCTCGTCCTAACGCCTGTTAGGTGTCCGTGGATTTGCCTGTATTTGGTGTTGAAAATGGAAACGTCTTTAGACCAAGCGTGCCGCACAAGCCCTGAAAAGTGAAGCCAAAGCGTCTCGATCGCCCCCCGGTGGCCGGTCCCAGTATAGCTCATAAACCCCGCCTCCCCATGTTATTCATCTAATAACCAACTAAACAATTAAATTACACTTCAAATATCATTTTTCCCAAATATGGTTTCTGTCATTTACTGTAGTTTTTATCACGCTGATGTAAGTTCAAGTGTTTATTTTTAAAATAAGTTTGTTTTTAGTTAGTTATTTGATGACGTCATGATTGACAGCTGTGATTGACAGGTGAAGTAGTCACTGAAGCACCAACAGACTTTTTTCGGGATCTCCGGAGGACTGAGGAGATTGGAGCTTTAAATTTAATATCTAAATTTCTATAATTAATTTTAAAAAGTGCAGGAGCGTGTGCTTGCGATTGATTCTGCGAGAGTGAGGGCAGGGCCTTGATTTCGCGGCTTTACTTCCGGCTCACGAAGTAAAGACTCAAGTACAAGATGTCAGCGCCATTTCGGGACACTGGCGGCTTCACTTCTGACCAATGGAAGAGAGCAAAGGGGCGTCGTCCATCTTTTTTTACAGTCTATGCTTTACATTTATTTTACAATTGATTCAATGAACACTTATGTCTCAAAAATCAAGCAGGATTTTTTCACAAAAGTGACAGCCCTAGCTTTAACAGGTTAATGTTTGTTTTGTCTGAGCTGAAATCATGACCATCTGAGAACGTCTGCTGTCGAGGGCTCATCTGACGAGGAATCAGACTTTGCGTGATCACTGAGGTTACAGTTCATTGTGCTGTGAAACATACGCTAACGTTCCTGCGTTCACTGTTACACATTCACATATAAAGAGACATTTGAATGAATAACAGCTTCTTTTATTGCACACGTCGGAGAGAAACCGAGCCGCTGTTTAATGGCCTTATAATAATTAATCAATTAAAATGTCCTGTCTGTGTATCACTGTTTATTGGAGCGTCTCTCTGAGAACTCAATTACACCGATGTTTAGTGATGATCCTCATTACGTTCACACTGCGGGATGTTAAATCAGGATCCCACGGGTCCTTAAAGTCTTCTCAGTTTGATCAAATTTAAAGCCATAAAAAGTCTTAAATGGTGTAAGAAGTCTTAATTATCATTTCAAGAAGTCCTTAAATTTGTGGACCGAAAAACAGGAATCACGATGTGGCTTAATGTGACTGGTTTTTAAATTACAAAAGAAGCTAATGTGCTTTCTAAAAATCTAAGAAATTGGGAAAAAATATTAATATTTATAATAATGAGAGATAAATATAAATATATATATATATATATATATATTTTTTAAATAATATATTTAGCTTTTTAAAAAGAATATTTATAATAATGATATATATATATATATATATATATATATATATATATATATATATATTAATAAATATATATATATATTAATAATAAGATAGATAGATAGATGTATATCTTCTCCTACCAAGGTTGCTTTTTAAAAAAAAAACTGTAATATTGTGAAATATTATTACAATTTAAAACCGCAGTTTTCTATGTGAATACATATATTTAATATTATATATGAATTTTCAGCATCATTACTCCAGTCTTCAGTGTCACATGATCCTTCAGAAATCACTCTAATATGAGGATTTGATGCTCAAGAAACATTTCTGATTATTATCAATGTTGAAAACAGTTGTGCGGCTTCGTAATTTTTGTGAAAACCATGATACTACATTTTATTTTTCAGGATTCTTTGATGTATAGAAATTTCAAAAGAAACAGTGTTTACTTTAAATGGAATCTTTGGTAACATTTATAAATGTCTTTACTGTCACTTTTGATCAATTTAATGCGTCCTTGCTAAATTAAAACATACTGGCCCTAAACTTTTGAACAGTTGTGCGTGTATATATAATATCATATTTAAAATAAAAATAAATAATAATTGCATCCCTTTTCTTAAAAGATTTAAAGGCTAAAATGTGACATTTGTCATCTTTTTGTTTTTGCCGAAAGCTGTTTAAATCATGGTTTAGTTATTTTAAAGTGTAGGATGTTCCCACTTATATGGTATTATGGTATTTTATTTGTGCATACCCTGTAAAACACGATTGTTTGTCTACTTTTCAGCCGGAGTTCTACCAGGTGTGTCACACCAAGAAGGACTACGAGGAGATCGGCCCGAGCATCTGCCGCCACAACCCTGTGTTCGGCGTCATGTCCTAAACCATCACACACACGCGCACACATACACACTTATGGGATGGTAGGGTGCAGATGCAAAAAATGAGAAATACTTTTTCTATTGTTGGTCCCCTCAGAGTAGACACGTGTCCGACGGTGAAAGACCCGACTGCTGGAAACATACGAACACATGTTTTTTTTGTTGATTTGATCCCAGTGTAAGCAACGATACAGCTTCAGTCTTCAGTGAATGTGTGACGGCGTGTAACTGAACTCAGATTGATGATGAAAACTGGACCGGCGTCATTATTGTCATTAAGGGTGTAAAGAATCACATGTTGAACTGTGTGTACGGCTCCATCTTGTCCTTTATTTTAATGTTTTATGACCCTCGACCCCTACCACATTAAAGCAAAGTGTTTCCCGCTATACTTTGATACTTGCTTTCAATCTATCAAATTTGTGACTAAAAGAAAACTTTAAAAAAAATCCCATATACAGGATTTTCTGTCTGTCTGTCTCTTTCTTTCATGGCATTTTAGATACTCAACTGCTTTTACCTTCAGATGTCATTTATTCATGATTGCAGACCAGTCATGTGAACATATTTGAGTGGAATGATGATTGTGCCAGTATTAGCAGAAGCTTGTTTTGATAAAGGCAGATGACACATGGGTGGGATTTATAAGTGTAATGGTGAAACATTCCAATAAAAGCTCATGGTTTCTAATGAACAGGCTCACATGTGTGTTTTCAGCTCAATTTTGTGACGTTCAATAGGTTTAAAACGTCATTCTCCTCTTAGTATCGAGTTTTTCAGGAGCTTGGCCAAGCATTTTAATCTCTCATGATACTTAGGCCTACTGTTAACTACCATTCAAAAGTTTGAGGTTGGTAAGATTTTTGGTCAGAGTGTCTAGAACATAAAGGAAGATATTTTGAAGAATGTTTGTAACCAAACTGTTTGGGGGAACCATTGAATTCCAGTATGGAAAAATATATTATGGAAGTCAGTGGTGCTCCACAACTGTTTGGTTACAAACATTCTTCTAAATATCTTACTTTGTGTTCAGCAGAACAAAAAAATGTATATGGGTTTGGAACAACTTGAGGGTGAGTGTAAATGACAGTTTTCATTTTTGGGTGAACCATCCCTTTGATAAGGTCTCAAATTGTAACCTCAAAAGATATTCATGGTTTTATTTTATTTTTCTGAAATGTTTTAGTTGGATGTTCGTCTAACATTTTTAAAATGTTAAGTGTGTTCATGCCAAATTGTAATTTTCGTAATTTCGAGATGACAACACCCGTCATGTTCTACTCAGAGCTGTTTAACGCTTTTCCATTTTAAATACATACATATAATATAAATTCACTTAAAGATCGTTAGATTTTTATGTTATCAGAAACATCATGTTAAATTATAATCAGCTGCTTCTCAGGCTTTCTTCATATTTAAATGATCTAATTGATATCGCGCTGAATCTCGCGAGAAGTCGATATTCGCTCGTTCAGGCTCGCGGCCGCTCTACTCTACACAGCGTCATTTTACCGATTAAAACCGGGCTGGGAGTGTGTGTGTGTTTAAAATGTGTCAACCCTAATAAAATCAATCATTTTACTTGCCTCGCGAAAACAGATGAGTCGAGGTAAAACACGTAGAATTGCTGCTTAATTGAGTCTAATGAGATTCAGTGTGTTTAGATGTTAATTTTTGACGGTTGGAGTTTGAACGGTCTTGGCTCATTTGAACTTTCCGTCGATGTAATAACTGTGTAAGTTAAGTTATGGGATAATTTTTCCGATTTTTGACCATCATTTTTATAAAAACAGTGAGTCGGATCAGTTACAGCACACTAAAGTCAGAAATTCAGAATTCAAGTTGTCAAATTAAAACATCTGCTGATGTTATTTAAACTAACATAACAGACTCAGAAGGTTATGAACTGTATGAGTTACGATGACTCAATTACTGCATGAGAGAGAGAGATAGAAAGAGAGAGAGAGAGAGGAGATGTGGGAGGCGAGCACTGCTCTCTCAATTCATTCGCGTTTATCTTCATGATGATCGAGGAGCTTCTGTCAGACAAACAACCCCAGATTCAATTAACGTTAATCGATCGCACCTTTGGATCTTCGTCGCTTTTCCTCGATGAATCAAACCGCCGGCGTCTCAGGTCATCAGGTCAAATGTCAGTCATCCGCCAAAAGCATCACAGTAAGTGTTTTTCACTGTTTTTTTTCAATGCACTGACAGGTTGTTTGGCGTCACACAACTAATCAAACACCGGTGATTAATAATAATTGAGCTGATGGGATTATCATGTAACACCGATTTGTTTTGTTGTACTTTTTTTTTTTTTACATGACGCACAAATGCAATGAAATCAGACCGATCAGATTTATCATAACGAATGCATGGAGTCAGTTGTAGCCTACATGATGGGATGCAGTTCTCCAATGCATTAACAAAGGTAACAATGTGAGTTTAGTGTTTGTTTGGTCATCTTAAAAGTCCATGCATGATTGACAGCTGGCATACAGTCTGCGAGAACTGATGTGATGCATGGAGGGGTTGAGTCCTCATGCACGAATCCGACTTCAGATTCTGAAAGTTTAGTTTTATTAATGAACTCTATACGGTGCAATTCGAGGTTCACAGTCACGGCATTCAAGAGGGGAGAAAACAGACACCCTGGAAATGTCACCCTTTTTTATTTAGATAGATAGGTAGATAGATAGATAGATAGATATATGCTTATTGTTCAGTTTAGTTAATTCTAACTGCAACTTTAGAGTGTTACTGGTCATTTTATTCTTGGATAGGCTACTATAGAATATCATGAACTTTCCCAATCCTAAACTAAGTTTTCTTCTCTAAATGGTCTGAAAAGTCTTGATTGTGTTTTTGAGCTCTAACAGGTTTTCCTGCTTGATCATTTTCCTCATATTCTCCATTGTTGCGGCTCCTCTCTTCCCAGTCTGTCAGTAACGCTCTGTTTAGTTCCTGTCTCTATGAAGCCCCTCCTTCTGAAAAGCACACTGTGCTCTGATTGGTCGGCTGGAGCAGTGTGTTGTGATTGGTCGAACACTTCAAGCGTGTCAAATTAAACTAACTTAGTTGAACTTAACAATAAACGTCAATAATTAAAACTCTTTATTTAGACTTGTAAATACCCTGCTATGCGTCATCTCTTTTTTTTTTATTGTGTAACATTATCTGAGAGATGTGTTTGTCAGAGCTGACAGTGTTGCCAGTCATGAGATTAACGACGAATAATCGGACTGATTTAATTTAATTTTCAATGTTATTTTGTGTATTTTTGCATTTACCACCCATTATTGTCAATCTAATCATTGCACTCAAACACGGAGGATATGATTTATTTACGATGATCAAACCACAGATATTTTTAAATAATCGTCTATGGACTGGAAATATTCCTTTATTTAAACAACTTCAATCCGATCTAATTATTGCATCATAAAGTGCATAAAAAAATTATATTTACATACATAATTAAATAACATTTAATATGTTTCCCCCCAAACCTTTAATCTAATCTCCCAAAATAGATTTTAGTCGTGATTTTTAATATTTTAATATTTGTCTAGTTCTAATGTTCTTTAATGTCGTAATATTATGACACCTTTTTTCAGTGTTTCACAATACTCTGATGATTGTAAACTGAGGTTGGTGTCTTTAGAAGAAGTGTCTGTGCTGAATTGTACATAAATAAGTCACAGGCATTGATACAGGCATGCAAATGTGCTCAGTGATCATTCATATTGCTGGCCTTTTACGTCTAGATAAGTCTGTGTGCAGGTAATTGTTGTTAGGAAGTCATAAACCGATCCTGTGTGTGTGTGTGTGTGGGTTCCTCTTACAGCAGTGCTGGAAATGAGAGGTCCACCAGTAACACAGCCCTCATCACTCTGTCCATCATCTCAAACGCACATTATACATTCACACAATGCAATTAGTATGGCACTAGTGTGTGTGTTTGTGTGCTCATATTACTTCAGAGAGGCTATCAGATATGCTTATAACAGGAGACTCAGGTTACACACTCACACAGAGTCATAGAAAGCATTGCAGCACTTCCCAATATTACACTGAAACGTGTCTCTGCCCTGATGATTTTTTTTTTATCTAACTTTTATTTAACCAGGAAAAGTCCCATTGAGTTACAGTAACTCTTCTCCCAGGGAGTCCTGGCCAAGACAGGCGGCAAAAAAATTAAAAAATAAAATAAAAATGACAGAGTCTTTCGTCTGCTGACTCGAGAACGTCGGACAAATAAGATGAAGAGAAGGAAAGTGACATTAGACGAACTGAAAGGACAAAAGAAACAGTTGTTTTGATGAATATAAGATAGATGATGTTCAGAACACAAATATTAGCTGAGTTCAGATGCATATATGTGTGACATTTCCAAAAAATACCATTTTTTGTAGTGACTTATATACATTATTATGTTCCAAATACTCCCAATGAAAATCCGGATAATGGTTCAAGAGTGACAGTCACATGCTGTGTCAGAAATGGAGTATTTTTGTAGTAAATATAGTATTTTTAGTGGCCAAAAGTGACGTCTGATGGGAATATTGTTTTTATATTAATTCATTAAACCATTGAAATATGTGGAAGATATCTTCTTTCTTTTTTTTTTGAGGGAACAAAACACTTGGTTAACATATTTATCTGACAAAAAAAGGCAGGTTTTATATTAGTATGCAAAACAAATGCATAGAAAAACAAGAAGCTCACAGGAAAAATAAACTTTGACTACGACATAATCAGTTATTAATATTTCGTTGGTTCTCTCTTGTTCATAATTTCTTTGACAGCCTTGAGAAAAATGATGTCGGCCCAATTTTTCATTGCGTTATTATCACTAATAAAAAAATTACTCCAAGCTTAAATACACAATATGCTTACAAAAAGTTCTTTCTACTCTTGAATTAATTGTGTTCACTAAACCATCCTGCATTCATTCTCTACGGTGAAATAACACCATTACTGCACCATAATCACATGGCAAACATCGAGTCACTTTATTTAGCAGCTGATTTGTGTCCAAGTGCGTTCATTTCACACAAGATGATTTCAATTTTACAAAACTGTACCCAGTATGTATTCATATTTGTTTCACCTCGTCCTTCTCCGCTCTGAAGTACCTATAAATGATTCATAACCATCACCTCTCTGGCCTTTACAGCCGCTGTGTCGAGTGTTGAGGTGCAAACACTGGAATGATGGTTTTGTTTCCCGTTATTGGTTTTATGGCATGTAAAAGAGGAATTAAAGATGATTGCTTGTAGATGATGTTGGTGGGCGGCAGCTCGCTAATGCACCGCATAACTCCACACGCACCCACGCAACACATGCACAAACATGCAAACACCACAGCGTTTGTGTAGTCCAGCGTCAATTCTTCCTTCATTTGATGTTGACATGGTGTCCAGCTGAAGGATGTTTACCCTATCACCAGTAAACCAGGACCACAGCCTAGTATTTTGTATGTTTATTGTTTAACACTGTTTATTAAAACCAAATTACTTTAAAGTCTCTATCAGGTTTGTGTAATTTTAAAGAGGACCTATTATGGCCTTTTTTTAAAGCTGCTGTCCGTAGCTTTTTTTGGGTTAAAAATTATCCAAAATACATATTTGATAAAATACATAACCAGCCAGTGTTCAAAACTATCTGCTTGCCTTAGCTCGATGCAAAACGGTAAGCTTGTAATAATTTTTTTTAATTTTAGTGGTACTGGTGGATTTCCGCGGGAGATTCGAGCATGTCTTTGCGTCATTACGTCACATCTGTACACATAAAGAAGGAGTCTCGGCTAGTATAAGCTATATTGCGTGTGAGGATGTTGGAGGTGGAGATTTATAGCCTTTTCTCACAGCACTTGATATAATTAAACTTATCAATTTGATGGCGGATCCAGAAAGGTTCAAACGACAATCACCAGCGACAACTAGAGACTCACCCGCTGTAACATGCAAAAGACTTCGTTCAGACTTCGGAGTGGCTAGAGAAAAAAAGAGACTGCAACCGGACCCATGCGAAAACAAGGATAATATCGGAAGGACATTATATGATGTAGTCACGCAATGCTTGCTGACGTTGTTAACATTAACAATTTGAGAACATAGTATAGCTACTTTGGACGGTTTTGCGTGAAATGATAGCAATTGTTAGATTTAATCAGCGCGATTTACTGCAATGTCAGAACCAGAACAAAAGTGAATGTTTCTTACTAGTTCAGATGACATTTCCCGGTGAAAATTCTTATGTTGGTCATACTTCCAAAAAGAATAATCTGTGATTCTGAATGACAATATCCACACCGGCGGGGACTGACAGCTGCACACTCTCCTCAAACACTGTGTTCATCCGCGCTGTGCCGTGTCGAGGGTGTTGAACTACAACCCACGTAAAGTTGATAATTCCGCGAATGACTGCAATTGCAGATTTCGAACAGAGATGGCGACAAAGAGGAAAAATGCCGGACTGCAGCTTTAAGTCTTGATGTTGTTTTCAGGCTCTACTAGAACAGGTTTTCATGTTTGAATGTTGATTATTTTCCTCATATTCTCCATTGTTGCGGCTCCTCTCTTCCCAGTCTGTCAGTAACGCTCTGTGGTGTGTTTCCCCGAAACAAAGCATCGTTAGCCAACTATGATCGCCAGTCTCGTCATTATCAGCAGTTCAACAAGTTGGTGTTTCCCAGAAACCATCGTTCTAACAAACATTCGCAATTAGCATCACAGCAAGTCATGATGTCATGTTGCAACGACAGATCTTGAGCTGTGGTTAATGCAGAGTTTCTTGTTTGTATGACATGTGGACTCAATAAATCCTTATCTTGAGCAAAATAAGCAAGCTGACATTAGCCCCTTTCACACAGCGCGTTGATCCCGGGAAATTGCCAGAACGCCTTCTGTGTGAACGCAAACACGACCCGGGATTGATGCCGGGTTGGGGACCTAGTAACATTGCCGTGTTCAGACCCGGAACGCGCGCTGTGTGAACAAAAGCCAGAACCAATGCCGTATAAGGGGTGTGTCGTAGTGAGGATTCACGAGCCTTTGCAATGACGTAGTTATCGTGCGGCTCAGTTACTCTAGAAGAAAGTTTTGTGTTCGTCATCGATACAAGAAAGAACGAAAAAATGTCTGCAAACTGGACTGAAGTAGAGACCTGTCACATCGATGTCACGTGTCTTTCCGGAACATACATGGGTTGTGTGTGAACGCGCTCTCTGATTCAGGCAAATCACTGGCAGTGAATGAAGCAAAATAAAACGAACCAGAGTCAAATCCCGGGTCACTTTATCCGTGTATTTTCCAGAATCTCTCTGTGAAAGGGGCTTTAGTAACATTGCCGTGTTCAGACCCGGAACGCGCGCTGTGTGAACAAAAGCCGTAACAAATGCCGTGTCGTAATGATGACGCTGAAGTGAAGTGAAAGCAGGCTAGTGAAATGGTACGTAATGCGCTGGTTTATGATCGAATCAGAGAAAAAAATGCACTAGCGTGGTTTCTCCAGAAAGAAATCGCAGCTCATAAACAAACTATACACGCTGCTGAGACATTACATGTCACATCGATGTCACGTGTCTTTACGGGATTTTTACGGGTTGTGTGTGAACGCGCTCTCTGATTCCGGAAAATCACTGGCAGTGTGAATGAACCAAAATCAAACGAACCCGGGTCAAATCCCGGGTCACTTCATCCGTGTATTTTCTGGAATCTCTGTGTGAAAGGGGCTATTCAGTGCAACCTGTGTCTTTAGTTTAGAACACATACAAATGTCCTTTACGTCTTTGAGTTTGTCAAGAGATTTAAAGCACCGTTTTTGAAGAGTGCGCATGTGCGAACGTGCTCTACTATGTAAGATTGAGCCTATATGATTGAATCTGGAAATAAATTAGAAAAAAGAGAAAATATTCCTCAGATGCCAAGTTCGTAATTTATAGCAAAACATCCAGCATTAATTCGATCTCAAACAGTTTCATTAAAATAAGTTATTATTCCACCACATGCGTGACGTCATTAACCAACGTGGTTGTACGATACTTTGCGACACTACGGTTTCGGGAAACAGTCGTGAGCTAGTTGGTTTCTTCAACGATGCGTCGTACTATGGAAGTTAAGCAACGAGTTATGTAGTTGTACGGGAAACGCACCCCTGGAGTGTGTTTCCCATACAACGCCGTAACTCACTGGTTCACTCCCATAGTACGACGCATCGTTGAAGAAACCAACTAACTTGTCACGAGTCACGACTGTTTCCTGAAACCGTATTGTCGCAAAGTGGTAGTTTAACGTTGGTTAATGACGTCACGCACTTGGTGGAGTAATAGCTTATTTTAAGGAATCTGTTTGAGATCGAATTAATGCTAGATGTTTTGCTATAAATTACAGACATGGCATCTCATTCTCATTTTTCTCAGTTATTTTGCTTTATTTCCGGATTCAATCATAGACTCGTTCTTGCGTACTAGAGCTCGTTCACACATGCGCAGTCTTCAAAAACGGCGCTTTAAATCTCTTGACAAACTAAAAGACGTAAATTACATTTATATGTATTCTAAATAAAAAATATAGATTGTACTAAATGTCAGTTTGCTTAAGCCTAGTTCACACTACATGATTTTAAGCCCGATTTGCAAATCGTTGAGCTCGCCGACAGGTCAGGGTGTTATCGCGTGCAAATCGCGGGGGATTAGCGGGCGATGAACGCTCGCCAATCTGTTAGTATGAAAGAGCCGACAACGCAATAAAAAGACGCTCGCAGACGCGTCGCCTCGCCCAGAAAAATATCTAGCATGCTAGATATCCAGAGCTGTCGCACGACTCAAGCTCACGTGATGTTATGAGCTACAGCCAATCAGAGCAAGGCATGTTCGCGTGTTGTGTTCTTCTTCGTCTTCTTCGCTGGGTATTGGCGCGCGTGCTGTTTCGCGTCATTTCCGGTTCGTTCTATCGCGTGATTTTTCGTGACAAAACGTGGTTTGCAGACAAGATAGAATCGTTGGGTGACAAGAGTTGTTGTCAACTCGTGTAGTGCGTTACCTCCTGTTGCGGATCAATCAAGTTGTGTCGTGTGGTGTGAACAGCTCAACAACTTGAACACTCCTGATTTCACAGAGAGCAAGTCATGTAGTGTGAACCGCACAGTTCAGCCCGACGTTTTTAAATCATGTAGTGTGAACTAGGCTTTATTTTGCTCAAGATAAGGATTTATTGAGCCCACATGTCATGATGCAAACAAGAAATTCTGCTTCTAACCACAGGTGTCGTTTGACTAAGCTGTTTATTACGACGAAACTTGCGACCATAGTTGGCTAACGATGCTTTCCCCGTTTAGTTCCTGTCTCTATGAAGCCCCTCCTTCTGAAAAGCACACTGTGCTCTGATTGGTCGGCTGGATCAGTGTGTTGTGATTGGTCAAGCGCTTTGAGTGTGTTTGGGAAATGCCCCGCCCCTTACAATAACCGCCAGTTTAACACACTACTAACTAACTCAACCAGGCCCCGCCCCTCGTATGAATTATTTAAATGAGGAATATTGTGACCAGGGTTTCCGTTGTCCGGTAATTACCGGACATTGGCCGGGAAAAAAATGAAATGTCCGACAAAATTAAATCTCTCCGGTCAAATTGTCCGATTAAAATTGCGTAATAATCCCGCCCCCCTAACACAATATGAATTTGAGAATAAGCCTAAAATGTATAAAGCAAAAATACACCGACCTTTGGCTATGTTATAAAGGAACAGGCTCTACCGTTTGAAAGTTATTAAACAACATCGCATGCTGCATTTCAAATAAAGCGCACGCCTAGAACGGCTGTAGCCTAGACCTTAACAACGAACGAGTGAGACGTTTCAAATATGGCCAGGTCCATTGATATTATTGATAAAGTTGATAAATTGATAAAGTTGACGATGCAGACTCGCCATCTTCGCAGTAGTGCGCCTATAGAGAGAAGTGTGCACGCGCCGACGCCTGATTAGGCTAACCGTGCACTGATTAGCCTAAATTGTCCACTATATTTGCTTCTTATTTATTAATCCAGTCAAATTTGTTGATGAAACATTGATTAAAATTAATATACAATTTATACAAAACGAAATTTTCAAGCAAAAATAATATTCGAAGATCGCTGGGTTGATTATTATTCGAAAATCGCACCCCTCCACCACATGCACGCACACATGCATTAGGCTACACACCAGAGCAAGTGAGCAAATTTTTTATTTATTTGTATTAGGTACATCCGTGCCTCAATGTTTCAAAAAGTGAATGTGTGTGAAACCATAGTAAAAAACAATTGGTGTTGATTGACGCCAGTCGGACGTTCATGTTTTTTCCGTCTATTTGAAAGTTAAGGGGGTCGCACACCGGACGAGAAGCGCAGCGGCAGCGCCAGGCCTTTAAAATTCGAACACATTATTCTCTATGAGTGTACACACACCGGCGGCGCCATTCGGCGTCTGTCCGCGGCGCCCAGCTACGGCTCAGGACCTTGTTCAAAACCCTGCCGTGCCACAGAGCGCCATTTGCATATTTTTATATTAAATTTGCATTTATTTGTCTCAAATCGTCGTTAATGTACATGGCTTCACCCTGTGCTGTTTTCACTCGGGTTAGCTAAACGCTAGCTAAATAAATACTATTGTATCATGTGACATAGTTGCCTAGACAACGGATAACGTTACAACCCTATGGTTACAACAAAATAACAGACTCAACGTGATAGACACTTTTACTTGATTAACGTTCAAACATCAGCTATTATTCAATGAACATAAAAAAATAAATAATAAATCAAGATAAAACACACATCGTGCAGCTCTTCTACCAGGAGTTGATTCAAAATTGTGCTCGCGCGATTAGAATGTGCGCGATACCTGGAGTTGTCCTAGACGTGGCGCGGCGCTGCACTGCGCTTCTCGTCCGGTGTGCGACCCCCTTTAGGCTAATAAAAAATGACATAATCAGGCCGTATAGAATGCAACATGTTATTAAGTTACATAGCCTGCCTCCAGTTTTCCTCAACGTGACTAATTAAGAGGCGATAATTGACCGGCATTTCATCAAAATGTCCGTTTAACGAAACCTCTGCCGGTCACTTTGACCGGCACCATTTTTTTCTAGCGGAAACTCTGATTGTGACGTGTTCGTGGAGGCGTTTCAGGAGTTCAGAAACACTGACACTGATATAGAGAAGAACTCCCGCTGGAGGGACTTACTCAAACAGAAACACTACACTCTAAATGAACATGGAAGAAAGCATAATAGGAGCCCTTTAACACTCTGTTCGACCCATAGCCTATTTTTGTACTGTTTATTATATCCTCAACTTCATCTTTCGCCTGTTTCTTAGCAGCAGAGTTAAGTGGTTTTCTTCCCACACAATTTCCCACAGTTGTAATGAAACTAATGGCTCTTCATATTTGAAGTTACACACAGATGCTCTATAATTGGTCGCCATAAAGTGGCACATTGCAGTCCCTGATCTAGAAGGTCTTGATTTGCACTATAGGTATGTGTGCGTTTGGTTCTTATAGATGTTAAAGCCTCGTGCTGATTTCGAATGTGAAAGAAGTAAGGGATAATCCACGGCTAGCCATGCATTAAATGTTTACAGTGTAATTTTTTAACAGACGTGTAAAAATGACGGTTATTTTCTTAAGTTACGGTTAGTTCTAGCACTCCGTCCGCTTTAAATAAAGTAGAGCCATCGGATTGCTTTTATTTGAATGAATTATCACATTTATTGAAATTCGTTATTAAAAGAGAGAGACAGAGAATTGAAAGAGTCCCCTCGTAGCTTAAAGTGTGTATGTCAGGTTAAAAAATTTTTTTGATATATTAAATAAGGGTTAGATGTCTGAGTGAAAATGTAATTATCATTAAAATTATTACTGTAATTGCCCTACAGTAAGCTTTATCCACCACAGGAGGGAGAGCATTTTCACATTTAGCTCCGAAGCTCTGGAATAGCCTTCCTGATATTGTTCGTTGCTCAGACTCGTTCTCCCAGTTTAAAACTAGACTAAAGACGCATCTATTTAGCCAGGCATTCATATACATTTTTTATCTTACAGTTACTGTAAATTCGGCCTCTACTTCATAAACGCCAGAGGAGAACGGGCCCCGACTGAGCCTGGGTTCTCCCAAGGTTTTTTTTCTCTCCATTGGGTCATCTGATGGAGTTTTAGGACACCATCGGGTCATCTGATGGAGTTTTAGGACACCATCGGGTCATTTGATGGAGTTTTAGGACACCATCGGGTCATCTGATGGAGTTTTAGGACACCATCGGGTCATTTGATGGAGTTTTAGGACACCATTGGGTCATCTGATGGAGTTTTAGGACACCATCGGGTCATCTGATGGAGTTTTAGGACACCATCGGGTCATCTGATGGAGTTTTAGGACACCATTGGGTCATCTGATGGAGTTTTAGGACACCATCGGCTCACTTGATGGAGTTTTAGGACACCATCGGGTCATCTGATGGAGTTTTAGGACACCATCGGCTCACTTGATGGAGTTTTAGGACACCATCGGGTCATCTGATGGAGTTTTAGGACACCATCGGCTCACTTGATGGAGTTTTAGGACACCATCGGCTCACTTGATGGAGTTTTAGGACACCATCGGGTCATCTGATGGAGTTTTAGGACACCATCGGCTCACTTGATGGAGTTTTAGGACACCATCGGGTCATCTGATGGAGTTTTAGGACACCATCGGCTCACTTGATGGAGTTTTAGGACACCATCGGCTCACTTGATGGAGTTTTAGGACACCATTGGCTCACTTGATGGAGTTTTAGGACACCATCGGGTCATCTGATGGAGTTTTAGGACACCATCGGCTCACTTGATGGAGTTTTAGGACACCATCGGGTCATCTGATGGAGTTTTAGGACACCATCGGCTCACTTGATGGAGTTTTAGGACACCATCGGG
Organism: Rhinichthys klamathensis goyatoka; assembly: GCF_029890125.1. Lineage (NCBI taxonomy): Eukaryota > Metazoa > Chordata > Actinopteri > Cypriniformes > Leuciscidae > Rhinichthys > Rhinichthys klamathensis. The sequence goes on from NW_026606834.1 coordinate 1,546,088, forward strand.
TCATCTGATGGAGTTTTAGGACACCATCGGCTCACTTGATGGAGTTTTAGGACACCATCGGCTCACTTGATAGAGTTTTAGGACACCATCGGGTCATCTGATGGAGTTTTAGGACACCATCGGCTCACTTGATGGAGTTTTAGGACACCATCGGGTCATCTGATGGAGTTTTAGGACACCATCGGCTCACTTGATGGAGTTTTAGGACACCATCGGCTCACTTGATGGAGTTTTAGGACACCATCGGCTCACTTGATGGAGTTTTAGGACACCATCGGGTCATCTGATGGAGTTTTAGGACACCATCGGCTCACTTGATGGAGTTTTAGGACACCATCGGCTCACTTGATGGAGTTTTAGGACACCATCGGGTCATCTGATGGAGTTTTAGGACACCATCGGCTCACTTGATGGAGTTTTAGGACACCATCGGGTCATCTGATGGAGTTTTAGGACACCATCGGGTCATCTGATGGAGTTTTAGGACACCATCGGCTCACTTGATGGAGTTTTAGGACACCATCGGGTCATCTGATGGAGTTTTAGGACACCATCGGCTCACTTGATGGAGTTTTAGGACACCATCGGGTCATCTGATGGAGTTTTAGGACACCATCGTTTCACTTGATGGAGTTTTAGGACACCATCGGGTCATCTGATGGAGTTTTAGGACACCGTCGGGTCACTTGATGGAGTTTTAGGACACCATCGGGTCATCTGATGGAGTTTTAGGACACCATCGGGTCATCTGATGGAGTTTTAGGACACCATCGGGTCATCTGATGGAGTTTTAGGACACCATCGGCTCACTTGATGGAGTTTTAGGACACCATCGGGTCATCTGATGGAGTTTTAGGACACCATCGGCTCACTTGATGGAGTTTTAGGACACCATCGGGTCATCTGATGGATGTTTTAGGACACCATCGGGTCATCTGATGGAGTTTTAGGACACCATCGGCTCACTTGATGGAGTTTTAGGACACCATCGGGTCATCTGATGGAGTTTTAGGACACCATCGGCTCACTTGATGGAGTTTTAGGACACCATCGGGTCATCTGATGGAGTTTTAGGACACCATCGTTTCACTTGATGGAGTTTTAGGACACCATCGGGTCATCTGATGGAGTTTTAGGACACCGTCGGGTCACTTGATGGAGTTTTAGGACACCATCGGGTCATCTGATGGAGTTTTAGGACACCATCGGGTCATCTGATGGAGTTTTAGGACACCATCGGGTCATCTGATGGAGTTTTAGGACACCATCGGGTCATCTGATGGAGTTTTAGGACACCGTCGGGTCACTTGATGGAGTTTTAGGACACCATCGGGTCACTTGATGGAGTTTTTCGGTTCCTTGCCACTGTTGCCTTTGGCTTGCTCAGTTGGGGATATTCAAATTAAATGACCTATCATACCACTGATCAGCTCTACCAAACTTGGATGTCTTTTCCAGTAATAAACAAACACTGTTAAGTTGTTTTGATAGGCTTTATGCCGAGCGTCACGTGACCAAACCGGAAAACGGGTCTCATTGCATCCGCTTGTCAGAGAAAGTGTTACCGGCCGTAAGAACTAACTACGATATCTATGGATTTTTAAGGTAATCAGCTAACCTACTAAGTTCACTTTGTTATTGGTGTTTTATGCTATTTAAATATCTAAACGTTAGTGTGAAGAAGAAAAATTAAAAAAACTTTTAAATATCAATCTGCACATGCGAGGGACATTGGTTATGCTCATTTTTGCTTGCTCCTTTTAAGTTATCTTGAGTAAAACCGCAAAAAATGTCATGAAGCACATACAAAAGACCTGAATCGGAAGCCATGTGATCTGTTTTCCGGCTTGGTCACGTGACGCTCGGCATAAAGCCTATTGATACTGTGAAGCTGCTTTGATACAATCTGTATTGTGAAAAGCGCTGTATAAATATATTTGACTTGACTTTATAGCCATTTCTGTCAAGATCATATTTTTAAAACACAGCTGAGCTGTGACGTCAAGAGGGAGACGTGCCAAAAAAGTTCTACTCAAGTATGGAGAGTTATGAGTCTAAGGAGATCCAAAATCCCCCTCAAACCTACGATGGCCCACAGCCATACAATGTTGAGCCTCCCAGGCGTGAGACAGATGAGGAGCCAAACAGAAATGTAAATAATTCCTATCGAAGAAACATATGTGGTGTAAAGAGAACCAGTGGAGAGTTGGGCAGGTGTATATAGGCATAACTTAAGGTGGAACAGTACATGTATTCGTATTGAACCGAAACGGTACGGGCGTCACGCTGCTGACGTGTGTCTGGTGCGTCCGTGTATTCGGGTTCAAATAAATATGGCTGGGCAAAAAATCTGTCTCGAAATCCTTAGACATGTTTGTGAAGATTGTGTTGTTTCCAGCGTGCGTCTCCCTCAGACTGTAAACGAAGCTCGGGCGCACCAGACACACACACACACACACACACACCAGACACACGTCAGCAGCGTCTTACGTCACACACACACACACACACACACACACCAGACACACGTCAGCAGCGTCTTACGTCAGCAGCGGCACTGAACGCGGATCCACAACAGAACCGGAATACACACACACACACACACACACACACACACCAGACACACGTCAGCAGCGTCTTACGTCAGCGGCGGCACTGAACGCGGATCCACAACAGAACCAGAATACACACACACACACACACACACACACACACACACACACACACACACACACACACACACACACACCAGACACACGTCAGCGGCGTCTTACGTCAGCAGCGGCACTGAACGCGGATCCACAACAGAACCAGAATACACACACACACACACACACACACCAGACACACGTCAGCAGCGTCTTACGTCAGCGGCGGCACTGAACGTGGATCCACAACAGAACCAGAACACACACACACACACACACACACACACACACACACACACACCAGACACACATCAGCAGCGTCTTACGTCAGCAGCGGCACTGAACGCGGATCCACAACAGAACCAGAACACACACACACACACACACACACACACACCAGACACACGTCAGCAGCGTCTTACGTCAGCAGCGGCACTGAACGTGGATCCACAACAGAACCAGAATACACACACACACACACACACACACACACACCAGACACACGTCAGCGGCGTCTTACGTCAGCAGCGGCACTGAACGTGGATCCACAACAGAACCAGAACACACACACACACACACACACACACACACACACACCAGACACACGTCAGCAGCGTCTTACGTCAGCAGCGGCACTGAACGCGGATCCACAACAGAACCAGAACACACACACACACACACACACACACACCAGACACACGTCAGCAGCGTCTTACGTCAGCAGCGGCACTGAACGTGGATCCACAACAGAACCAGAACACACACACACACACACACACACACACACACACACCAGACACACGTCAGCAGCGTCTTACGTCAGCAGCGGCACTGAACGCGGATCCACAACAGAACCAGAATACACACACACACACACACACACACACACACACCAGACACACGTCAGCAGCGGCACTGAACGCGGATCCACAACAGAACCGGAACACAATACAATGCTGAATAAAGTCCTAGTTTTTGTTATTTTTGGACCAAAATGTATTTTCGATGCTTCAACACACTCTAACTAACCCACTGATGTCACATGGACTAACCCACTGATGTCACATGGACTAACCCACTGATGTCACATGGACTAACCCACTGATGTCACATGGACTAACCCACTGATGTCACATGGACTAACCCACTGATGTCACATGGACTAACCCACTGATGTCACATGGACTAACCCACTGATGTCACATGGACTAACCCACTGATGTCACATGGACTAACCCACTGATGTCACATGGACTAACCCACTGATGTCACATGGACTAACCCACTGATGTCACATGGACTAACCCACTGATGTCACATGGACTAACCCACTGATGTCACATGGACTAACCCACTGATGTCACATGGACTAACCCACTGATGTCACATGGACTAACCCACTGATGTCACATGGACTACTTTGATGATGTCTTTATCTCCTTTCTGGACAAGGACAGTATACCGTACACACATTTACAATGGAGGGACAGAAAGCTCTCGGACTAAATCTAAAATATCTTAAACTGTGTTCTGAAGATGAACGGAGGTCTGACGGGCTTGGAGCGACACGAGGGAGAGGCATTAATGACATCATTTTCATTTTTGGGTGAACTAACCCTTTAAGTGTAATGCATTACCAAGTTATTAATTACAGTTATTTAAAAAAAGTAAAGGATTACTCTTAATTGTTCTGTAATTTAATTACAGTTGCTTCTGATGTAATTTAATTAAACACTTTATGAACAATTCTTTATAACACAATAGTGGATTTAACATCAAAATCTAACATCTAATGTAAATTTACGTTTTTAATGTTTCCTTCTCCCTTTAAATACTTTGCTCAGTTCAAGAATAATTTATGCAATTTATATTATTTATTTGAAAGGATTAAAAGAGCAGTTTCATGTCCGTCCTTGTAATGTTCAACTGGTCGAGGTAATTAGTAGTAGTAACTGGATAAGTAATGCAATACTTTTTAGAGTAATTAGTATAGTAATAGTATACCGTCCGCAGGGGATTTGTGTTTTTAATGACCCTACAAGTTCGACTGAGGAAAATATTTTAAAAATATAAAATATGAGGGAAGAACAAAAGATTAAACTTGGTTACGCTATTTATCTGACAAACTTATTTGGCAAATATGTCAATCTACAACCGCAGGTTTTATTTTGCTATGCAAAAAAATAAATAAATAAATAATCATAGCTTATGAGGAAAAAGCAAACGATGACTACAACAACATAATCAATTATTTATATTCCATTGGTTGTCTCTTGTTTTTGCATGCATTCATAATTTCTTTGTATGACAGTCTAGATAAAATTGTCACAATTTGTCATGTTTCATTGTGTTATCACAAATAAAACAATCGACTCCAAACACAACTATGCAATATGCTTACAAAATCTTTAACAATATTTGAATGAAGTGTGAAGTGCCGGACATCGCTTTTGCCCACAGCTGCACACAATACTTCTATCAAATTGATGCGTTTAAGCTCATAATCATAATGATGTTAAATATGTGGCATATGCTGATTTCACTGTTCACATCACTTGTAGATGCAGTGCCTGAACTGCTCAGTCGTGACCACTAGAGGGCAGTGCAACATGGCAGCCGGCATCAACTGTGCTCAATCAATACCTAAAAATAAAGAAAACACTGAAGTCACTCGAGATGTGGAGAAGTTATGGATCATTCCTGCTCTTCAGAATGTGTTTATGTCCCCATGATAATATACTGCATCAAGTGTGTGTGTGTGTGTGTGTGTGTGTGTGTGTGTGTCCACTACTCACTACTCTGCTCATAATGTGTGTGCACTAACTTGGATGGGTTAAATGCAGAGGACACATTTCGAGTATGGGTTATCAAACTTGGCCTTCAATGCACCATGATTGTGATGTCACAGCAGATCGTGCTTAACTGACGTTTTAAAGATGTGAAACGTATTAGTTTTATCACAATATCCCTTTATTCTGATTGTCCTTAAAAAAAGATTGACCACACCTTATTTAAATATAATATTCCATGGAACCACAAAAGGTCCTTTTATAGTGGGGGATCATTAAAATGTTCTTCAAACTAAGAAAAAAATGGTTATTTTAAGAACTGATCACTGAAAGGTACTTTGGGGAACCAAAAATGGTTCTTCTATGGCATCGCTGTGAAAAACCCATTTAGGAACCTTTATTTTTAAGAGTGCACTGCAAAGATATTATTTTCTTATTTGGTATTTTTGTCTTGTTTTCCAGTACAAATATTACATATTAAATCAAGATCATCAAGAATCGCTTGAATGATTAAATGACAAATACATTTGTTTACAGTCACTTGTCGCCACCTACTGGTGTAACGATGTAATGATACAATAATATTTTATGTATCGTTACTTTCAAAAGATGATTTACTCTATTTTGACTAGACATCAGTGTTTATGTCATATGACACATTTGACCACCATTATAGTTGCTACGATTATGAGCTTAATTTGATAGAAGTATTGTGTGCAGTAGTGGCCAAAAGTTATGTCAAAACTAACACCTTTTCTGTATTCAAATATTATTTTAAAAATCTGTTAAAGATTTTGTGGTCATATTGCGTAGTTGTACTTTGAGTCGATGTTTTATTTGTGATAATAACGCAATAAAACATGCCAAATTGTGCCGACATAATATTTGTCCAGGCTAAGAGGGAACCAACTAAATATTAATAAGTGATTATGTTGTAGTCAATGTATGCTTTTTCCTCTGAGCTTCTTGTTTTTCTGTGTATTTTTTTTTTTTTTGCATTGTAAAATAAAACCTGTTGCTGTAATTGCCAAATAATTACTTATAAAAAAGTTTAGTGTTTTGTTCTTGCTTCATATTTAAAATATTAAAAAAGATCAAATATTTTCCTCATATTTTGATGGTTCTCCTGGGCATCACTTTTGACACCCTACTGTATCTGGTTTATATAAAAGAAACTACTCTTCAAACAAAGAGTGTTTTGTGTGTAATCCCAACACGCTGTGTGTGTCTGCTTTGTGCGCTGCGAGGACGGGGCGAGTGATCATTCATCAATGGCATGTCATTCAAAACCAAAGTGCTGTTTCATCCCACTTTTGGTCTTTCTCACATGAATCAGAACAGCTGTAGTCGCACCCTAATTAAATTTAGTCACAACCACAGGAAAAAAGGCTCTGATATTGTTGATCAGATTATGTGTCAATTTTAAAGCTGTAATCCTCAATTAAGAGAGTGTCAGTAAGGTCGCCAGGGTCACAGGGCAGAAGACTTTATTAATAGTGCTGAATCCAGCACGTACTTGTGTAATTATCACTCTGACCCAGAATAATTAGCATACACTCCCATGAGAGAGAGAGTGCTGTCTCACCTTAATGAGTGTAAAGCCACCGTCACACACACACACACACACCAGATTAAACCAGGACAGCTCTGGTTCTTTTGGACAGATCCAGTGAGCTTTAGTTCAGCTCTGGTTCTGGTTAGTCGAGTAGTTGGTCAGGTTCTGTTTTAAAAATATATAGTTTCCTTATTTGTCAGCAGATTCATCTCTCATTTATCTTGACTTGAAAGATGAGCTGGAAAACACAGACAGACACAGAGGGAGACAGGTGTGATACTCTAATACAGCCCTGATTTACTCTCACTTTGAAAATTCCCAACATTTTGCAAGCCTAATACAAAGTTGGAAACTTTCCATGGGAATTAACAGGAATATATGGGAAATAGGGATGGACATGGATGGATAAGCACATGGATGGATGGATGGATGGATGGATAGAGAGAGACGGATAGATAGAGAGACAGACGGATAGATAGATAGAGAGAGAGAGACAGATAGATAGATAGAGAGACAGATGGATAGATAGATAGAGAGACAGACGGATAGATAGATAGAGAGACAGACGGATAGATAGATAGAGAGACAGACAGATAGATAGATAGATAGATAGATAGATAGAGAGACAGACGATAGATAGATAGATAGATAGATAGATAGATAGATAGATAGATAGATAGATAGACAGACAGACAGATGGATAGACAGATAGATAGATAGATAGACAGATAGATAGACAGAGAGATAGATAGATAGACAGACAGACAGACAGACAGATAGATAGACAGCGAGATAGATAGATAGACAGACAGATAGATAGACAGAGAGATAGATAGACAGAGGAATAGACAGATAGAGAGAGAGAGAGAGAGAGAGAGAGAGAGAGATAGATCATTTTATTAATCCTTTGCAGTAATGACAGTGTCAGTGTTGCCTTAAGTTAAAATACAACAATCTAAAGAAAAGGGAAGTTATTTTTGTGCATTATAGAGTCGTATAGCATACATAGAAGTCAAGTCACCTTTATTTATATAGCGCTTTTTACAATACAGATTGTATCAATGCAGCTTCACAGTGATAACATGAAAATAATGCAACAAGTTTGTTTCTGAAAGAAAAGGGCGTCATCGTTCACCTGAAGTAAGGCAGATCAATAATATTGTTGAATATGAAATCTCCCCATAAGCAAGCCAAAAGCCAAGGCGACAGTGGCAGGAACCAAAACTCCATCAGTGACAGAATGGAGAAAAAAAAAACCTTGGGAGAAACCAGACTCAGTCGCTCAGTTCTCTCTGGCCAACGAGCCAACAGTGTGTGATTATGATTCAGGCAGCATTACAGGTCAGAAGTCAGATTGGATCAGAACATTCACAATATTTATCCAGTTCCATGATCTGGCTGGAGGTCGGAGTCATCACGCCGGTGTGGAGACGAGTGTGTAGAGGCGTCCATGAGGCCTTCACAGGGCTAGTCAAGTCAAGTCATCTTCATTTATATAGCGCTTTTAACAATGTAGATTGTTTCAAAGCAGCTTTACAGAGATAAACATACAATTTACGGTAACAGAGATTGTTTTGGCTTTATAGCGATTTTGAATAATGTTATTTCCGCCCAAAGTTGGTTTTGATTGACTCACCTCCAGCAAAATTATCATTTGTTATTACATTAGACGACGGCGTTCTCTCTAACCAGACTTTAAACTGAACCTGTGACCGGATGGCGTTCACATGCGCATTAAAAATTGATTCTATAGTTATATTCGTTTGAATATGTGTGCGCAGGTTTGTAATTTCCCTACAAACCATGCCTAAACAAACTACTTGTCTTGCCTATAAATTGATACAGAATTTTATTTTATCACTTCGGGGTACGCAAACCGGATTTCACTATATTATACATATACATATATATTATACTATATTTCACAGAAGGCACTATAAGTCATGCCAGCGTGTCTGGAAGCATTAAACCAACTGCAACAATAAGCAATAAAATACATTTTGATATAATTTTTGTCAAAATGGCTGAAAAGATTTAATGGTTTCTCAATTTTTACCAATAGATGGCGCTGTGACCAATTTAATGTGGTGTGGTCAGAGTGCGGTGACAATGACAAGCAAAGTTTGGTGTCAATATGACAAAGCATTGCAGAGAGACAGTCTGAGTCATTTTAGCATCATGCCATCAAAGTCGTTGAAAACGGGTTTTAATCTGTCGACACGAAATCCATAACTTTTTGCCGGCATGGTTTCATTACAATAAGCTAATTTAATCAAAAGCTATTGGCATTTTTGGAAATTTCATTATACCTTTTGACCACAGGGTGGTGCTGCCCAGAAACTTTTTGAGTTCCTTCAGGGCATTGGGTGAGTTTCGTAACTATACGCCAATGCGTTCTTAAATATAGCATTTTAGGACAATTCCAAGTCTAAAGATCAGTTTTGTGATTTTTGGCAAAATTGTTAAGAAGTTATAAGCAAAAATGTTAGTTTTTCATATCTCCTGACCACTAGGTGGCACTGTACTGAAACTATGGAGGTACCCTCAGGTCGTGGCTGTCATAACACACACCATTTTGGCGTGCTCTTCAAACTTGCCGAATCTACTTGAATTATATAACTATTTGTCTGCAAAAATTTTGTTCAAAAGTTATTAACCTTTATGTAAGTGAAACTTTGGACAGCTGGTGGCGCTAGAGGGATTGAGTTAGAGACTCCAAATTTGACATGTTGACAGGTGAGACTGTCGTCTATCTGTGTGCCAAATTTCATCACTTTCCCACCAGCGGTTCTATGGGCTGCCAATGCCATAGACTTCCAGAGCGGAATAATAATAATAATAATGATAGGAACGCCAATGGATGCAAAAGGTGCCACACCTTCAGTTCTTGGCACATAATTAACAGGAATATATGAGAATAAACTGGAAATTTGCAAAATTGCAGGTTAGCCTATAACAGGGAACTAAATATAGTTGGAAAAAAAACATATTGCAGAATAAACTTGGTTAAAAACAACCATGAATATGCTTATTTTATTCAACTTTTTTTTTTTTTGTTCATTGAAAGAATCGATTGAAGTTCTACTGACAAATAAGTCAAAGTCAAAAATGTAATTTCTCAAAATTTGTTTTAGTTTGCATGTCTGCTTATGACCAAACCAAATGTTTATATATGATAGCGTTTGTATAAGTGTGCTGCAGATCATAAAGTGATATTGTGGTAAAACAGTTTGTTTGAGGGAGCAATTTCAGACCGATTAGTTCAGCTAAACTTTACAGACAAGTGTATCTGGACTAAATGTACAATATGTCCATAATATCCACACACACACACACACGAGCCGGTGAAATCAGGTCAGAAAGATGTGTCTCTCTCTCTCTCATTCTTGAACACCTCGCACAAGGTTGGCGTCACCTTCAGTAAATCTGGAGCTCATGAATTCAGAGGCGATAGATCACAGAGATCAGTTTGTCTTCTGTTTTAAAATAATAAAGCAGAAAGGCCTTTGTATTTTCAGGATGTTTGGAGCATCTGAAAAAACCTTTGAAATGACATAAATACTGATATAAACATTGCGTTTAACTGACCGATAAGATAACATGTGCTGTTTAAACGTCCAGTAATGGTGAGTGAGACTGTGTAATGTTTGAGTCTGAAACTGGAGGTTATGGGAATGAGCGGGACATGTTCCAAACACGCTCGAAGCGCTCGACCAATCACAACACACTGATCCAGCCGACCAATCAGAGCACAGTGTGCTTTTCAGAAGGAGGGGCTTCATAGAGACAGGAACTAAATGGAGCGTTACTGGGTGGGGTTAGGGATCAGGGGGTGGAGATGGGTAGGATTAGGGATCAGGGGGTGGAGCTGGGTAGGATTAGGGGTGGGGTTAGGGATCAGGGGGTGGAGATGGGTAGGATTAGGGGTGGGGTTAGGGATCAGGGGGTGGAGATGGGTAGGATTAGGGGTGGGGTTAGGGATCAGGGGGTGGAGATGGGTTGGATTAAGGGTGGGGTTAGGGATCAGGGGGTGGAGATGGGTAGGATTAGGGGTGGGGTTAGGGATCAGGGGGTGGAGATGGGTAGGATTAGGGGTGGGGTTAGGGATCAGGGGGTGGAGATGGGTTGGATTAAGGGTGGGGTTAGGGATCAGGGGGTGGAGATGGGTAGGATTAGGGGTGGGGTTAGGGATCAGGGGGCGGAGATGGGTAGGATTAGGGGTGGGGTAAGGGATCAGGGGGCGGAGATGGGTAGGATTAGGGGTGGGGTAAGGGATCAGGGGGCGGAGATGGGTAGGATTAGTGGTGGGGTTAGGGATCAGGGGGCGGGGATGGGTAGGTTTAGGGGTGGGGTTAGGGATCAGGGGGCGGAGATGGGTAGGATTAGGGGTGGGGTTAGGGATCAGGGGGCGGGGATGGGTAGGTTTAGGGGTGGGGTTAGGGATCAGGGGGCGGAGATGGGTAGGATTAGGGGTGGGGTTAGGGATCAGGGGGGGGAGATGGGTAGAATTAGGGATAGAGTTCTCAACAGGCCTGAAAATTACAACCCGACCCGACCCGACCCGACCCGGCCCGTGGCTTTTAAAGCCCGGACCCGATGTAACCCGACACATCAACATGAATTATCTGCCCGAACCCTACCCGCGGCCCGACGCCACCCTTTTGATCGGTGAGTGATGTATGTTGAATAGAATGTATTCTATGACTGCTGCGCTTGACGCAGAGAGAGAGAGAGAGAGAGAGAGAGAGAGAGAGAGAGCCCCGGCCGCGCGCGCGCACTCTCACGTCTCACACATTCCGCCCATCCAGCTGACATAAACCACATTTCAATAAACGAAAAAAACTATCCAGTGATTAAATGTTTTCTGTATTGACGCAAATCTTGTGTGATGTCCTAAACTGCCGAGATAATCACACAACGTGTCGCGCCGCCCCTGAGCAACGGTGATTTCACCTACAGCAAGTTTACTTTTCACCAACTCCATCTTCTTCTCCGGGCTAAAGGCGTGCACGCAGCGGCGTCAGGTCTGCCCTCGCGTCGCGATGCACGTTGCACGCAGCAGCCAGACTTTCTTTACAGTGAACAGCAGCGATGAATAATAAATGTTTTTTTTTTCTTTCACTGTACAATTCAAAAGATTAAGCCCGAGGTCCGACCCGACCCGAGTCATTTGCAAATATTTTCGACCCGAACCCGGCCCGAACCCGCGGGTCCCGTCGGGTTTGTCGGGCCGACCCGACCCGTTGAGAACTCTAATTAGGGGTGGGGTTAGGGATCAGGGGGGGAGATGGGTAGGATTAGGGGTGGGGTTAGGGATCAGGGGGCGGAGATGGGTGGGGTTAGGGATCAGGGTGTGGAGATGGGTGGGATCAGGGGGTGGAGATGGGTAGGATTAGGGGTGGGGTTAGGGATCAGGGGGCGGAGATGGGTAGGATTAGGGGTGGGGTTAGGGATCAGGGGGTGGAGATGGGTAGGATTAGGGGTGGGGTTAGGGATCAGGGGGTGGAGATGGGTTGGATTAAGGGTGGGGTTAGGGATCAGGGGGTGGAGATGGGTAGGATTAGGGGTCGGGTTAGGGATCAGGGGGCGGAGATGGGTAGGATTAGGGGTGGGGTAAGGGATCAGGGGGCGGAGATGGGTAGGATTAGGGGTGGGGTAAGGGATCAGGGGGCGGAGATGGGTAGGATTAGTGGTGGGGTTAGGGATCAGGGGGCGGGGATGGGTAGGTTTAGGGGTGGGGTTAGGGATCAGGGGGCGGAGATGGGTAGGATTAGGGGTGGGGTTAGGGATCAGGGGGCGGGGGGCGGGGATGGGTAGGTTTAGGGGTGGGGTTAGGGATCAGGGGGCGGAGATGGGTAGGATTAGGGGTGGGGTTAGGGATCAGGGGGGGGAGATGGGTAGAATTAGGGATAGAGTTCTCAACAGGCCTGAAAATTACAACCCGACCCGACCCGACCCGACCCGGCCCGTGGCTTTTAAAGCCCGGACCCGATGTAACCCGACACATCAACATGAATTATCTGCCCGAACCCGACCCGCGGCCCGACGCCACCCTCTTGATCGGTGAGTGATGTATGTAGAATAGAATGTATTCTATGACTGCTGCGCTTGACGCAGAGAGAGAGAGAGAGAGAGAGAGAGAGAGCGCGCGCGCACTCTCACGTCTCACACATTCCGCCCATCCAGCTGACATAAACCACATTTCAATAAACGAAAAAAACTATCCAGTGATTAAATGTTTTCTGTATTGACGCAAATCTTGTGTGATGTCCTAAACTGCCGAGATAATCACACAACGTGTCGCGCCGCCCCTGAGCAACGGTGATTTCACCTACAGCAAGTTTACTTTTCACCAACTCCATCTTCTTCTCCGGGCTAAAGGCGTGCACGCAGCGGCGTCAGGTCTGCCCTCGCGTCGCGATGCACGTTGCACGCAGCAGCCAGACTTTCTTTACAGTGAACAGCAGCGATGAATAATAAATGTTTTTTTTTTCTTTCACTGTACAATTCAAAAGATTAAGCCCGAGGTCCGACCCGACCCGAGTCATTTGCAAATATTTTCGACCCGAACCCGGCCCGAACCCGCGGGTCCCGTCGGGTTTGTCGGGCCGACCCGACCCGTTGAGAACTCTAATTAGGGGTGGGGTTAGGGATCAGGGGGGGAGATGGGTAGGATTAGGGGTGGGGTTAGGGATCAGGGGGCGGAGATGGGTGGGGTTAGGGATCAGGGTGTGGAGATGGGTGGGATCAGGGGGTGGAGATGGGTAGGATTAGGGGTGGGGTTAGGGATCAGGGTGTGGAGATGGGTGGGATCAGGGGGTGGAGATGGGTAGGATTAGGGGTGGGGTTAGGGATCAGGGGTGGAGATGGGTAGGATTATGGGTGGGGTAAGGGATCAGGGGGCGGAGATGGGTAGGATTATGGGTGGGGTTAGGGATCAGGGGGTGGAGATGGGTAGGATTAGGGGTGGGGTTAGGGATCAGGGGGTGGAGATGGGTAGGATTAGGGGTGGGGTTAGGGATCAGGGGGGGGAGATGGGTAGAATTAGGGGTGGGTTAAGGGATCAGGGGTGGAGATGGGTAGGATTATGGGTGGGGTTAGGGATCAGGGGGTGGAGATGGGTAGGATTAGGGGTGGGGTTAGGGATCAGGGGGCGGAGATGGGTAGGATTAGGGGTGGGGTTAGGGATCAGGGGGTGGTCAGCTGGATCCAACTCCTCCCCCTGGATTTCGTGTTCTGCAGTGAGGACCATCTCCTCGAACCGCAAAGATTTTTAAAAAATGGTGGTTGAATTGAAATGCTGCGTGGAGTCAACCAATCAAAATCCGGCATGAACTCAACCAATCAGCAGCATGTTCAGAGCCCAAGTCCCACCCCCAAAAGTTCCTGAACTTAAAAAAAAGTACACCTCACGTCCCTAGTTCCTGCATTCATGCGGTGGAGACGCGACTGGTAAGAGAGGAGCTGCAACAATAGAGAATATGGGGAAAATAATCAACATTCATTCAAGTACGAAAACCTGTTCTTGTAGAGCCCAAAAACACAATCAAGACTTGAAGACAGAAAATCGACTTGCTCCTCTGCTTTTATAACAAGAACGGAAAATGGATTTGTGTTGAAAAAAGCTAACAACATAACACCACTTACATAACAACTGCACATAAACAACTTTCATACTGTATCTGAGAGTATAAATTTATAGCATTACACAGCTTAAAGCAAAACTACAACATTCAGATCCACCCAGAGACACCCGCTGTTTGTGTAAATGTTTGTTCTGTTTTATTTAGTCATTTGCACAAACAGTTCTGTTCTTTGTGAGCCGACAGCATGTCAATCAAATCCCCTTTATTTTTGTAGCGCAATACAGATTCAAAGCAGCTTCACAGGGATAAACAGGAAAATAATGATCATTGATGCACAGAATTCAATTCTGCTGTAAAGCAGCTCTAAAAAAACGAGTGTCATTATTCAGCTGAAGTCAGTTCAGTGTTGATTTGTTTCAAGAACTGTAACGCACGTCAGAGATGCATCCTTCAGTGATTCAAGCCATCGATTTGTGAGTTTTTGGAAATATTGAATCGATGATGTGATCGCAACTGTTGTTCCCATATATGATAGTCAATGTGCAACTTCCTGCTCCTGTTGTAATCCTGCTTCTTCTCCGACATGTTATTCCTCAAACGCTGCAGTCGTCCGGTTCGTATATTAATTGCTCTGTTTGGCATCTGACCTGCCTTTTTTCCAGGACATTTATTAAAACATTTCACCCAAAAATGAAAATTCTGTCAGTAATTACTCGCCCTCATGTCGTTCCAAACAAAACGTTCGTTATCTTCGGAACACAATTTAAAATATTTATTTTTGATGAAATCTGAGAGATTTCTGTCTCTCCATTGACAGCTACGCCACTACCACTTATTATTAGTTACTGATAGTTACTGTGAGCAGTGAGATCTGGTTAGTTAATGTTAATGTGTTGCCTTTTCTGGAAAGTTATGGACTTTTCCTCCTGTTTGCATCTGATGTCTTTTGGTTGGATCCTTTCTACTGTGGAAAAGTTATTAATTGCAATTTTTAAGTCTTTTTTTTTTATCTAGAGTGAATTTGTGGTCCAATCTATCCAAGTAATTCCTGTTTTTAATCGCTCTTTCTTCATTTAGAGGTTTATCAACAATTATTTGGGCACTGTTTAGTAACGTGTTTAAAATGAGTGGACTGTTCATGGAAAAAGCCAACCATATGGAGAATTCACGAAAGAAAAAAACATTTAATATAGTTACTTTACATGTTAAACTGTAATGGATGCAGAATTTATCCAGCACACATTTCAACGCTTCAAAAGAGGGATCGAAGCTGTTCACTTGAATGATTTTAAATTTAAGTGCATTGACACTTACTGAATTTTTTGTCAGGAATGTATTTGTTTGTAGAAACAAATATAGTCCTGTCCTGATTTAAGAAAAGAAAAGCTGTGTATATCAATTTAGCTTTATATCAATTTAAGCAGATTAAGCGAAAGATGTCAGCACTTTTTTTTTTTTTTAAAGAAGAGTTACACAAAGTCACATAGTTATTCATCTTAAATGGTATTCACAAATAAATTAAACGATGAGCAAATGTTTTTCCTCTTTTACGTAATTCTGTGTTGGATGTCATTCAGAAGTCATTTGAGGTCGCGCTTGGTAGAAAACAAGTTGACATTGATGCTCTTCAGGTTTTGACTGCAGGTTCACAGTTTCGATGCTGGAATTGATGCTCGTCGCAGAATGCATTAATGCAATTACTTGAATTGCATTGATGCATGCGATATCCTTGAGCTCTCGTGCTGTTCAAGGTGCTGTCTGTCTGTGGTTTCGCGTCATCAAGGCTACCCCCCCCCCCCCCCCCCCTCCTCCTCCTCCTCCTCCTCCCTCCCTCCTCAGCATCAGTGCGCGCGCTGCTCTCGCCTTCCGGATTTGCATCCGTTATTATCCCGTCAGTTTAAGTTCGCTCGAGCTCAGAATCAGATACACACATCGTTCGCAACGATCGATCACGCGTTCCGGTTGCGGTGTAATGCCAAACGCGCCGCGCGCGCTCCTCCTCCACGGACGAAAACCACACGGAGGAGCGATTCGAGATCACGATTCTGCAGTGCTGGAATCGCCAGTTTGGGTATTTTGGGCATTTCTCAGCGGCATCTGAAAAGGAAAGCAAATCATGACGGCCACTAAAGAGCAGCAAAGCCAGAGACCGAATCCGCAGGACGAGGTAACGAACGGCATATGCGTTACACGCACACACACACACACACACCACTGATGATTTATAACGGCTTTTCTACCCGAATCTGGAGAGTATCAGGTAATGGACGCACGAATCCAACGCGCGTTCCCATTCGTTAGGTCAGTACATTCATGACATCACCGGTTCCATTCGGTTCAAACGTAAGGGATATATATATATAGCAATTCTGCTGTCGTGTTTTTAATTGCAACGCCTCGTCCGCATTTCTTCGAGCTGTCAATCGCGAGTATCAGTTTTTGCGCGTGACGATTGTAATTGGGAATCGGCGCACGCGCGCGCCCGTGTCTAAACAGTGTATAAAGTCATAAAATCAAATCACGACGTGACACCGAATAAAGAATAAAAGGTGCTTCATGTGTGCTCGGTTCGGGCCCGCGTGTCACCTGTCCGTGCCGCGAACCCTCAGACACGGTGCGACAGTCCGTCTGTGAATAATTGATCGCTGCTTTCTCTGACATAAGAGCGAATAGATGCTGAATTTTTCATCAAAGCTGCTTTGAGACACTGTCACGTTCACGCAACCGAGCTGGACTAGAACAGATTTGTGGTAGTTGTCGCATAAAGTGTTGAAGGTTTGAATATGAGTGGATGTTGTTCTGCATCTAATATCCTATAGTAGCCTATCCAATAGACTTTTGTCCACTGTAGTGACATTATATTTGAGTGAATTTCTCTGACCCTTACGAAAATTAACCATGGTTTTACTACAAATAAATGAAAAAAAACTTGGTTACTATAGTTAAAACATGGTCACCGCAAATTAACCATGGTTTTGCTACACTAACCATATGGTAGCCTATTTGTAGTAAAACTGTTGTTAAACAAGTGGTAATCAATCCACCATAAAACTTTACTACACTTTTATAATAAAACCATGGGTATTTTTCGTGTCATGTGTCACAGCTTTTCAGAGTTAGAAATGTTTTGGAGGTTTCACCATGAGAACAACTTCTCCTTAGTCTTTAAAACGACTGATATTCATTTAGTGATCAGATTTAGCAATCTTATGGAAATATGATATTTTGTAATTATTTAAATCTGACTAATTTTCAAATCAACATCTCAGGAAAATGGGGTTTCTAATCAAAATATGACTGTTATGAAACCGGGCATTGATTTCATGCATCATGTCCACTGTAGAGACGCCAGGACTAAAATCATGTTGATCAGGCATTCTGGAAGACACAACATGTGAATAGGGAGATAAATATCAATATTCCTATGAAATATTATGAAAGTGTTGTCGATTGTTACTCCTATACGCTTCTTTTTTTCATTACATGTTGCCCCAAGAACACATTAGTATGCAAATAAAATGCAGTTTACAGTTGTATTGAATGGAAAAGCTCATTTATGGCCATTTTCCCCACATATTGCATAAATTAAATGGTATATCAATTGATCATTACGTTATATTTTTCATAACAGTTGTTTTTAAAAAATCCTTAAACCTAAAAATTAATTGGTGAATGACATAAAATCATTGGTTTTGCTTTTGCCTATACATGTAATTTCATGTCCTTTTATTTTTTTTAAACAACTGAGTCCTGCTGGTAACATGAATAAAATATGCTTATGCTCTAAATATTGTAGGCTAATGATGACATAAAAAAAGAAGAAGAGTAAATTCCCCAAAGATATCAGAATTTTTCTGATTCTCACGAGTATTTAAACAGTAAAACCGTGACGGTTATTTAAGCTTAAAGGCACTTCATTCATCATCAGACCAGAGTTTGTTCTTCTGCTACTCATTTCCCCGTTAGCATGGTTTATTCTACGTTATGAAATGCTTGTACGCCAGCTGAACCCACGGCTGACCCGAGGAGCGAGTGAGTGTTTCCGCTGTGATGCGAGGCAGTCGTGTAGAAGTGTTTTCTGCAGGTTGGTTGAGTTGAATGTTGCACACCTGTTCTCTGAGAGAGTCCGTCTTCAGACTCAGAGCCATCGCTGGGGTCTCTCACACCTTCATGCAACGTTTTAAAACAAAGACATTTAGACGTCTGAGTAGTTTAAAGGGTTAGTTCACCCAAAAATTAAAATGATGTCATTAATGACTCTCCCTCGTGTCGCTCCAAGCCCGTCAGACCTCCGTTCATCTTCAGAACACAGTTTAAGATATTTTAGATTTAGTC